>NW_003805190.1:166251-291370 GCF_000255335.2 Galendromus occidentalis | reverse complement strand
ATGAAGTCCCGATTCTGTGTGATCAAGTCTCGGTCGCCAGTCCGAGTCGCTTCGTCGATGCAACTCAGCGTTTCCGATAGATAAGCGCTTCTTCTATATTAATTCCCGCCAATTTGACGACTCTTGATCGGAAACCGCGCGCGTTGAAGGGGCAAACGCAATCCTCAGTGATTTCTCTTTCCCGCTGAATGTTTCCTCACTCTCAGCGCCGACGAATTAATGAAACGAGAGAAATCAACGGCCCGGAAATTCTCCCCCGACCAGGTGCCGACATTTTGCCACCCCGAATCGACAAGGTCCAGCTTCCCGCGTCCGGTTCGGACTTCATTCGTGGACATTCGGGGAATAATTTGAACACAGGCTTCAAATCCACTTTGTCGGAGGGCGATTCTCGGGAACGATCGTGTTGAAGGAACAGCGCTACGCGCTCTCATCGAGGAGCCTTAAAGTTTATTTTCGTCGATTCCCCGTTCGATCTCTATTATTTTCTTTTCATTTGGCTGTTGTCCCCCAAGCAGCCGAAAAAGATGGAATCGATGGCTCTCCGTCCTCAAACGCGGTATCGCAATTCTATTTTTTTGGCGATATCAGGCGGATCGAAAAGTGTTTTCGTTCAGGACGAACCCTTTTAAAAGCAGTTGGCCTTTGGAAAGCTCGTTCGCAGGAAAAAAGTTAAGCATAATAAAAGTCCGAAAGTTTCTCCGCGCATCTCCGTGCCGACCCTCATCAGACGGGAGATAATATACCGGTGGGGAACTGGCAGCAATATCGCTCATTTCATTTCCCGAGCAACCCTGTATCGGGAAAAGGAGAGAAGAACAAGATAATTATCTCGACGGGCACCAGGCAGCCTTCCGAAAACCATGAACGATTACGATTCCGAAGTTATCTGAAGTTAACGACAGCCCCGGAAGTCAGGCTAATAAGAGATTGCTCTTCTAGGTTCACTCGGCGCTAGCAGAGAAGGTCAAAGCCATAATTGCTGCCCAGGAAAACCCTGTGAACGCGAGCATCAGTGCCGACCACGATGAAGCCCTAGCAATAGGAACTACAATGTTCGAGCTGTACATGGCGCTCCTAGAGTTCAACAAATTCCGCGCGAACCACAATATCGAGTGAGTTGACAGGAACTTGAGCTCCTTTGAACTCATTGTAACTGTTTCGAGTCATTTAGGATTTAGAAGAGCGGTTTTGGTGTCACCCTGCATCTCTGATCTAGACATCTCGTGAAAGTCGCGATCTGTTTTCTGAAACTCCCGGTGGCATACAGGCTCCGCACGGGGGCTTTTGTCGCAACCGGCAGTGCTCGGCGACTGCTCGTCAGATCACTGAAATGGAGCCCGACGCGCGACGATGGAGTCAAACAAATGTCGTTCACTTACAGCCGGGTGAACGACGCCCAGCGACCCGTTCATTCCTTCCAGCATTGGTTCAGCGACGCTATCCAGTCCTGGTTCATTATCGCTAAAGGCAAGGCCCGCCTCCGGATCCGAAAAGCACTCGAAATTGACAGGGTGAGGACGGTCTCGGATTTTCGGCAGATATTCATCTCATGCTCCTGAATCAGGCTTCTTTGTAGACGATAACTCCTTCACTAATTGGAATTTCTCTCTTTCTGTGTGTGCCCACTCCGCGATCACAGAAGGTAAATCGGATACACTCCTTAATTTAGGCTGAGTAGTAGCAGAGATGACGGATAGTTATCCCGTCAACGATAGCATCCTCCGCGGTTATCATAGGTATCGAGCTCGGTCGCGAATTCGCGCGATCCGGTCCCTCGTGGGGTCGCCTCGAGATTTCCCGGGACGGGATTTACCGAGGGACCTCGGGTACTCCTTAGCTTTGAACTCCATAAACTTGGAACATGTCATACTCTAATATGAACTTTGCTGGGGATTTGTCTGCCAGATGGGGAAAGGATTCCTCTTGACAAAGAAAAAGGTACGGAGAGACGTTTAGAGAAAACACAGCTGACACACCAGTCATGTTCGGAACGTTTGCTCAAAAGGTCTGAACGTCGCATCGCGGATACCTGAGTTTTCTGACGCATCTCATTCGTATGGTTTTCTCCCCGAACCGGCAAGCTCGGAGTACCTCAAGTGATACAGCTCCTCGTTCGACGATTGTGAATATGCTTTCTGGTACTCCGACTTCATGCATGAGAGGGATTCCTCATCGCACGGAAATTCGAGATATCACTGATTTCCTTTGGATCCACGAATATTCGATAGCTCGTGAGCAGAGCACAAGCTGCCCGATTGGCATCCTCGAGAGCCGCAGAGATATTCTTGTGAGGATCGGTGCGAGTAAGGAGCCGTAGGCGCGCGTATATCGGTGCTCGTATGTGTCGTCGGAAGTATGTCACGGTGATAAGAATACGTATCCTTACGGAATGAATACGCCCCTACGAGCTTGCACAAGCAATACGTGACGTGTGAACGTTCGCTATTTGTGACCATACTCGAGCACCCTCTGTAGATGGTCGTACGGCATGGCTCTTGATCCTCGGGGATCTGAAATGTTTTTTCCTCCGTAGCAACTGAAGTTCGTGGATACCAACGTGCAACATAGCACTTCGGCTGTCGATACGACCACATGCTTCGATCAGATAAAAGAGTTCTGGAAACAGTTGGCGTGGTCTGACCAGCGAACCTCATTCCCCTTCGTGATGAAAATTGTAGAGGTGAGTATCGATGAATCATGTTTGGAAATCCGAGGATTTCTCTCAACTGATCGCCCCTGCCGTAGGTGGAGCTGATACATCGAGGCATCCTGAGAATTCCATTAGGTTGAAGCACCGTCTATTCTCTGCTCGATGTTGTAGATTGTTTACCTCCCTGAGTCCCTCCTGGGGGGAGAGAGAATTCCCCGGCGGAGAATTTAAACAGACCACGGAGAGCGTAGTTCAGAAAAGTTTCAGTCCTCTACGAGGCTTTTAATCGAAAGAAAAACTTCGCTTGCAGGCAATTTGCGACGGAGCTGTCTTCTACGCAAATCTTTGCCACATGAAGCTTTATACCGCTGGCTATTACGATGAGGAAGGTTCCTTTGACGTAACCGAAGAGGTGAGCAAGAGCGTTTAATCTCCCCTCTCGACAACGGAGTTTCTCTCCACGCTCTATTTGACAGGCTGACTTCACATTCCCACCGGATAACTCTGACCTCGATTCGGGGATACATTTTCGGACTCGTCCCCCCACCCCTCCATTCTTGCGATTCCTGTCAGGTGGCCACTCGGGGCTTCGAACGAGGTCAGCAGGGTTTCAGGCGCATCGGAAATTCGGGCGTTTTGAAGAAGTCGCCCCCAGGAAAAGTGAAGTCGCGCATGAGTGAAGGATTGGCTGAGAATACTATATTGGAAATGTTCATCGTTCTCAGGTGTGCATCATCATAAACAATATCGAGCACGTCAGAAGGGCATTGCGTCCCATCAATGAGGAACTTCAGTGTGAAGAGGTTTTCTTGGCAATCGAAAAGACCGATGGTCACCAAACCTCTGATAGGTGCAAGAGTTCCCTCTTAACTTTGCTCCAGACCAGCATGGATGATGTGGTACAGAAACTTCTGACAGTCATCGCTGGCTTAGCAGAAAAGGTCAGTGATCCTTAGTCCTCTCTCCGAAAATCCCCGAGAGGAACTATACGGAGAAGACTACTCCGCCGAATCCGCTAAACGGCTAAGGAATAATTGTTTCGACGGATCTCTAGCCCGGGGCCTGCTTAGTGTGGCTCCCGCAGGATTTTCGTTGTAGGGGGGCTGTATCGGATCTCCGAATGGGGCTGATATCCTACATGGCGACTCGCTCCTATACCTTCATATTACGAACGCTATCCTACCCACATCTTTTTCTTACTCACATGATAGTGATGATGGACGGAACTCCCTCCGAATGGGGGAACCTTGTGAATTTGAGGACATCAAGGAGATTCCCTCCACACTTAGCTGCCGTACCCCCGCCTGTCGGGATATTCCCTTTCATAAGGTTCTGACGGCAATTTTCCGTGCCCTGTAAGGCTCGACTTATGCGCTCGCTGGAATCGGCCCTTAAAATTGCTCGCTCGGGCAACCTTCTTAAGGACGATGCTCGAACTTACTACTTAGATAAGCTATCCAAAGAACTGTCGCGTCTTTTCTCGGTACCTGGTGATATTAACGGGAGACAGACTCCCGGGAGGTCCCGAGTCTCCTGCTAGATTTATACCCCGAGTGTATCCTCCCGAATGTATAAGAAAACTGTGATCGCTTTCCAGATGAGACCCGATGTCAAGAAACACCTTTTTCATCTGGCCTGGGCCCCCGAGAAAATAGATGCTAGAGCAGGTCTCGGTCCCCTCATGGATTATCTAGACGCGAACCTCAAGGTGAGACGACTTCTCATAGGGGGAGAATGAAGAGTATAGACATCGTCTCGAACAACCTAACGTCTGCTCTGAATCCTCTAGGTGCTCTATAATAATTTGATGCGCGTGAATTTCTACCGAGTGCTAGAAACCGTGTGGAGGGTGGTTCTGCAAGAGTTGACGCTGACAGCCCGAAATAACGTCGGAGAGCGTCTACCTTTCTTCAAGCGACTGTTTTTAGCGCTGCATCACCTTTGCGATTTCTTCCATGGAAACGAAAAGGGACTCAGTTTGTCTAGTCTCCATAACCCTGCTTACTATGATTTGGATAAATTCCTGCAGTACCACAAAGACGACACACATACGCTTATCGAGCAGTACTGCTTCACACGACTGAATGAGCAACACGATCAAATCCAACTGTGTCACCACTCGCCCAACCCGTTTGGTTATCTTCAAGTCAGAACCTTTTATAACTCCGCGGCGGAGTGCCTCATCGTTGAGGGTGAGTGACCCCCCCTAGGAATGGAATTAGAGAGTAAAGCGCGTGAAACTTTACAGTAGAAAGTCTCGCGAATGAGGCGTGAGGAAATTACTCTTTCAGTTATCAACGCGCGTGACCTTATCCCGATGGACCCGAACGGCTACTCTGACCCCTATGTCGTCGTAGAACTACAACCGCGACATTTATTCCCGCATCAGCCCCCAAATGTGCGCACTCGGGTGCAGAAACGAACGCTCTTCCCTCAGTTCGACGAAACTTTCGAATTGTGAGTCGAAGTTTCCGAATTGTAGGACATCCTACTCTCCCACCAACCGAATACCCGAGATTCCGATGCTCAAATTCGGGTTGGTCCTCGCCGAGATCATTAGGCTTGATCTCAAGGATCTCATCCGCTTCGATTTCCGTTTGTTTTTCAGCTCGGTGAGCATCAGCAGCTGCCGTCACGAGGCTGCTATGATCTGCTTTACCGTTATGGATTTTGATATGATGACGAAGAACGACTTTGAAGGCGAAGCTTTTCTACGCGTTACCCAAGTGGCAGGTGTCGACGGAACTGGCAACATACTCAATGTAACCCCCATGGAGCTACCGCTTCTTCAGCCCAAAGAGAAAAGTAAGCGATATCCTAATTCGGATCTGGGTCCAAGAGGAGGGGGAACCACCTTGAGTCTATCGAATGCTGTGTTGGCACATCACAAGTCCGTTGGACCCACGAAAATTGTCCCTTGGGCCAGAGCGCGGCTGACCTTCATCGAAAACTGCAATTTGAGCCCGAGACAATCTCACTTGAGTCCCGAGGATCGATGGGGGAGCGAAGAAAATTTCCACAGGGTTCGGAGGCGGCCAATGGATCGATGGTCGATAATAATCAAATTACTGGCTAAGATATCGGGTCGCATTTCGGCTCTCTGGCTGGTATCATAAGATCGCCGCCGAATATGCATCGTCCATCTAGACTAGCTCCTCTTCTTCCTCATCGTTCGTGGTTCCGAATCTACCCATGGATTGAGCTCGTCGAGAAGATTATCGAGGCAAAGGTCGACGCCGAACTTGCTCTACACATCATTTCTCATACCTCCCTCTGACTCTGCCGCTGACCCTCTCTGACTCCCGTGGGGTCTTCATCCCTGCGGACGAGAAGGTCGATTACTAGCCGAGAAGGAGATTCACCGATTCGAAGAGAGCAACGCGTTCTACCCACCGAATGGCGGCTAGAGGAAAACGCTAAGGCTGGTTTTATTTTATTTTCAGACGAGATTCTGACAACGCTAGAAGCCCGTCAGTGGGACAGAGAAGCCCTAGAGTTTGTAAAACATCAGAGAAACCGAAAGAGATAAGCTGCCACGAACTCGATTCAATTATCAAGCTTAGGCGGTAGCACAATATCGACGACGATCAGCAGCATCTAGTACAGACGCCCAAAAGATTAGAGCAACGACCACGACGACTGTAGAAAAGGAGCCCAAATCCCGTGGGCAGGATGTTTCACACTTCAGGGTCATTCTCAGACAAAGCAAAGGGCAGAAAGGCAACAGACAGAGAAATCAATCCCGAACGAAGGTCAAGCGCGGAATCGAATGCTTTATTGTGATCCCTCTGTTAGTGTAACAGACTCGAATGACTTTTCGTAACTGGATGACCACGAACCGAACCGATCCGCTTATCCGCATCGGGGCGGAGACACGAGAAGAAGAAATCGGAATCAGATCAAATCCTCTGACTCTCGACCAAACAATCCCTTCCCATTGCCTTACCAGCCGAGAACACTGTATTTATATACCGAGCGAACCACAAATTAGCAACCAACGACTTCCGCTCGTCACCGAGCTGAATGCTATAATCATATTCGTCAACAACCGTTTTTTTAGACTGTATGCAGAATTTCACGCCTGACGGATATTTTCCCATCTCATCCCATCATTATCGACGTAGACCTCCCCGGAGCTCTCCTCCGTGAACCTTCATCATTTGTCATCGGTATCAAGCCGTACATTGCGCAAGGAATCATCAATCATTCATTCATTGGAGCATCGATCATTCAGCAGCGAATCAGCCAAAAACGAAAGTTTCTCATGAGTTGTTCGGTGGGCATGGTATTCATATAGAGGAGAGAAAATGTGACACCTGATTATACCACATAAGTTCGTCTCACGTTGTCGGAACCTGGCGGGGGAACTCGTGGAGGAGAGAAGGAGGTTCTCGACAACTTTTAGAATAGAATCAGTCATCCTGTCCAGAACAACGACAACTATTGGAGACTTTCGTAACTGGGACCTTTTTGGAAAAGCGCACTTCTTTAGGCCAGAATGTCGAACATCCCTGGAGTTGTAGAGGCAGCAGCAGCTGAACCGGACCGTAGACCACTAACCGTGTGTATATCTCGCTGTCAGTTCCCCCTTCCCCTCGAGAATGCTTTTCGGGTACTTTTCCACCATCAGCCAAGACCAATTCAGCGATGCGTGATGACGACGCTCGTTGAAGCATTGCTTCCCAATCGATCGATGCAGTAAATAAGACGCTTTACTCATTTAGAGCAGCACTAGGCTACAGTCGCAGAGAACAGCGTGCTGATCGTGAATCGACGATGGTATGAACTACAGGAGCTTGGTACAGCTTTCAATCATATCCATTCAATTTACAGCCAAGATCGGACATTCAAGGTCGATGATATCGGAACGATTCCGGAACTCCCGGAGCATATCAATTTGTGAGAGCGACGCGAGTGCTTCAACCCTCGATTACCGAATGCTCATGTATCTCATTCATAGAGTTAGATTCGGAAATTCCTGGGGAGTCGAAGGAGGAGACCGTAGGGGCTCGGTGGTTGCCATGGCTGAGGTCCTCACCAGATTCCTACAAGGCGAAGCGCCCCGCTCTCCTGTGATCCTTTGTAGTTATTTGACTCCATGCTCCGGACTAACTCGCGGTTCCCGACCGGAAGCTCTGAATTCCATTGGACCTTTTGTGTGATTTGCGTCTATAACCGCTCTCCGGCTTGGACGTGAGCTTGAATTCCGTTTTGTCGTCCCAGACATTCGGAGCTCATCGGAAAGATTCGCTGGGATTAGTTCTCTTGTGGGTCCCCGCGAAAATTGAAAGTTTTTTCCGGCGGAGATTTTCCAAATGATCCATCGCTCCCGGCTCTGCCTAAACGGGAGATGGAAATCATACTTGCGCTCACGATCTGCCTCCCATGGAACTCGTCGATGAGTCTCTTTCATTATTAAGATAAGATTCTGCTCCAATCCGGTGCCCCCGAGCGCGTGCGAGACCGACGTCTCCTCTGCTTGAGCAGCTTCTTGGAGCCCGTTCCTCTTGTTTCCAGGGCTCCGACTGCAATCGCGGCACTGCCTGATCAGCTGAGCACTTTTCCTCCAATACTGCTCCAATGATCGTTTGTGGAACGTATTCCATTCTGGAGAGGATCTCTAACAATCGACCCTGACAAAAAATCGCTCTTCGCGAAAACAGGAAACCTCTGAGGAAGGCTCGACGTCTTTCGACATACAGTTGTCTTCCAGAGATTTTCGTTGATCCAGAAACTCGAGGAGGCAACCTATCGGAGCAGTCTCTGAGACCGACAGAATCAGACAGACGGACAGACAGACAGACAGACGAGGAGCGAAATTTTCAGCTGATCATTATGAAGCCATTTATCAATCGATTACTCATTAGATCTGCCTATCGGCGAGAACAGCAAGCAGCCATCCAAGCAATCGATCCGCATTAGATTTTTCAGTGCTCGCTTACGATTCAATCTTCGACGAAACGCGATCTAAAAATCAAGCAGGGAATGAGAAGATATCGAGCATGACGCTTGGTCCAGCAATATCCCGTGCCGAGTCGACGAGCCTCGATTACGCGTTGCCGTATACGCACAACGCGCAGATACGATTCATATGCTCTGCGGAATCATTCAAGTATATGTAATCGGCAATCACGGCAAGCCTTCCTGAGGCTAATCTCTATGAGCGTGACCGCAGAGATAACTCCACACTCAACGCATACTCCGACAAATCGGGATGGGAAGCGAGACTCGGGTCCGAATATCGGGCGGGTCAACAGAGCGTCCACTTTATAGACTCACTCGTAGTTTCTCGTAGCCGTGATGTGAGCATCGGGAAATGAAACTAGCTAGTTGAGGAAAATATCTCAAAAATACCGTGCTGCTGAATGTTCCAACTGGTGTTTGCCACTCACTGTTCGCCGGCACCTGGGCGCAACAGTCGGCTTCGGATCTCAACTGAGATCGAGCGCGCCTCAAAGCTTGGCACTTCGATGCTCTGAAACATCGGCGTCCTCAGGATGAATTAATCTACTTAAGTCGTCCGTGGACTTCGAGCGCTCCATCAGATCGGAGATCTTTAACCAAAGCCCGCCGGTGTCAGTGAGAAGTTGCTGAGCAGTCGTAAGTAGTGAAATCTCCATATCGATGAGCCTTACGTTCCGAACACGCCTTCTTCCTTTGATACCTTCTCTAGACTCGTTTGATCGATCTTAGCCAGCATTGAACGAGGTTAAAAATAAAGAAGAAAAAACACAAACTGTGCATATTTGACAATAAGCTCTCAAGCCGAGGGCTATTGTTCGTAAGCGAGTTACTATCATTATGACGCTGTTAAAGACCACCCCTCCTGCGCGTGCTGATAACGCTCTCGAGCGATTTCGGCTCAGCCAGATAAAGTCTCGATGGTTTCTCGGATAAGATCTCCGTTGCAAGCATCGACTCCTTCCACACAGCCGAGTCTCGATGCAAAACGTGTAAGGAGACTGAATGGGAAGATCAGACCTGGACATCTTTCCGCGGAGCACGGTTCATGATGGAGAAATTCGTCGTGTTCACCAAACATTGGTTCGGTCTCTCTATCGAGGCGGAGGCTCCCGTGGCACGGGATATGGCTGGTCCTTAGTGAGGAGTTACACAGTGATTATGAATATCACTGAATGATTTCCGTAAAACACAATCTTCGGAATGCCTATCACGCTTTGAGACGTGGTAGATGGGCTGATTTCGGTAGCGAGGAAGAATAATTGTTAATAAGACTGATTTTCTTATCTGTTACGATTCCAGAGTGCTCCAATCTCTGATTTCGGTAATTTGTAGAGTAAGACGCAGAGCAGGTTTAAAATCACTGTGCAATTTTCCCAAGAATCCGTGGGTGATGAGTCTCCCTACCATTGAAATGTTCTGTTAAGCATTTCTGACAAGAGTGGGTCGGCTGAAGCAGTGCTTGGAAGAGATCCATGGAGATTCGATGCACTTCAATTGAAGCAAACCTCCGCATTTGATCAGAGGCTCGCACCGCGATCGATGGAAAATGAATAAAGTAATCTTTGCCCATCTTTCGTGCATCATTCATCAATCGCCTGAAATAGTGAGGACCTCATCAGAATCGTGACCAGGCATCGATTTTCATGTTCAGTCTTTCGTGTTCACATGGTCAGGCTCTACCCGGTAGAATTGGGAGAAAAAATATTTTCCTCCGAATACGACACTGTGGCTGGAAAGGAGGGAGAATTGCGACCCTTCCTCTGAGCGTTGCGAGCATGAGAGCCACTGAATCCCAAATAACAACCGAACAACGCGGGTATTTCTCCTCCGAGAAACGCGATTGCCCGCCCATGTAGCGCACCGAAAAAGCTTGGTTTCGAAGAATCCAGGATCATGATCCCTTCTGCATTCAAGGCGAGATCGCCGGTCACATCTCACGTGCAGAAGGAGAGTCGTGCTGTATCGGCGAGGTACCATCGTGTTTGCTGTGAGTTCCTATACAGCGAGGCCCCTAGTAGGGCTCTCTATCGGCAAGTCGGAGCGATTGCCGCGAGGGACGCTCGAGTCGAGACTCTCGACTCGAGAGTATTCAGCGGCAACTCCCTGGATTTTTTTTTCAATAGTCCGAGGTTTAGGGATCGAGCTAGACGCTCATCTCTGAGGAATCCGTCGCTTGTCATCGAGACCCCCATTGAGCGTTCGCAAAGACCGCGTCTCCCGACAGAAATCAGAGGCACGGATCCGTGATTTAGCGCTAACCAGCGGAACGGTGTCTATACATGCGATTCCTGCGCGACCGATTTCGTGCGTGGAAACGTGGAAAATGCAGGCTTTGGCGCGTTTCACGTCAAGTATCGTGGCCCGCAATCCTATAGCCGAGATTCAATGTCGAGGATACATGACGGACTGGAGGATGCTCAGAGATTACAAGAGGAGACAGGTAAGTCCTGGGAGAAGGATATGGAACTCGATATTCCAGTTCAGTGTGAATTAGGCCCGCGGTGCATCGAGGATTGTGGGAGGTCTCTCGGGGAGCCTAGGAAACCCACGAATATGGCCCTGCTCTCGACGAGGTCACTCCCGCAGGGCCTAACACCTCCAGTTGCCCATGACCCAAAGTTCCCTGGAAGGGCTCCTCTTCCGAAGTTTCTTAGTCTCCCAGATCTCACTCCAGCATGGGGATCGGTTCGGAAGAACGCTCCCTTGATGCTTATGCCGGGCTTAGAGTGAAGGCCTTCTACATCTTCCAAGAGTCGGAGACAGCTCCCCGCCGTTTGGACACAGAGGTCTCTAGATGGCGAGACCGCTGATTAGTAATTAGTGATTTGAATCAAGGGAGCAGGACGATATTCATCTGTTAAAATTCTTCGGTTCTCATCCGCAGTGCGTTGCGAAGCATTATTTCGAGCGGAATCAGCTGAATACTCTGCGGAAGAACACAATTCTGCCGAGAGTTCTCCAAGAGGCTGCCCATGAAGAGCTGAAAAAACTCCCGAGGGATTCTGCTACGGTTCGGATACATCAGAGGTCCGTAGAGCTGGTTTCGGAATCATTAAGTTCCCGAATAAGAAGGATTCATGGATCTCACTTATTGTGTCTCACAGGTGTTGCGTTACCTCATATCCTCGGAACGTCAGTATACGATACCGCTTAGCACGGCACGCCTGGCGACACCTCGCCGATTACAACAAGCTTTCTGGAATCCAGAAGGCTTTGTGGTAGACCCTAACCGGGATCGAATAAACTTGTAGAAATCTTCACACATGAATAATCATATCCGTCTCTCAAGGAGGCTGCCAGGGCGAGAGGGACACCATTGGCGAGCGCATTATCCTCTTCCGTTCATTGTTCAATGCATTAGCAGCTTCAGCAGCGGGGGATGCTTCGCTGTCTGATTCCAATTCTGTCACTCAACGTGGCAGTGTGGAAAGCTCACTGACTCATTGTAGAATGAGCTCTCCTCCCGGATCGACCAATCACGAGAGTCGAACTCTTGGGTTCAAGCTCGTTGTGTAAAAGCGGTTCGGCCCGAACCTATTCACGGGAGCCTAGAGCATCTGTGGAGGGGACAGGCTTCCGTCGCATATGGGTTGTGAGTCGTGATTGTCTCCGTATACTTGGTGGAGATCGATCCCGGAGATGCCTCGTCCACCTCTCGAGATTCGTGAAACCACGGGTTTTGAGACCGACGTGAATTCGGAGCGGTCACTTCGCACGGCATGAACCCCCCGCTTTCTGTATGTATATACCGGTTGATCATGAAAAGTCTCCTGATCCGACTTGGTTAGATGACCTCGCTTAGGTCTCTAGTCCCTACTGGCTGGAGTCTCTCGATCTTAAACGCGCATGGGCCATTATGAAACTCCCGGTACTACTCGATTGTGGACCTTCTCGTTCCCCGTACCCCGAAACCTCAACCAATCGACCCGTCGAAGGTTATTTCAGAGAACCCTCAGAACAGTCTACCCCCGTTGAATCTCGAGGGCTGAAAGACTGACTCCGAATGCCCCGACCGGGCATAATGCTCCCGCGTTCGACACTTCTCGGCGTGCGTCCGTATCAATCTTCAAGGATTGTCAGGGAGAAGACGGCACCGGGACCCCATCTGGCCTTCCAGGCTTGAAGCCAGAACCCGGAAGATTTCGAGTGACAACAACCTCGTTCCCTCCCTTCTGCATCTCTTGTGTGTCTAGCAAATCCTCATCGCGAGCGAATGGTCAGTTCGTCGAGAGTCTAGAAATTCAGGAATCGACCCCGTCTCTCCCGCCAGCAACGCGACGATGCTTCCTCGCGGATGTTCGGGTTCCAGCGGTTCCTGATCGAAGAACTACCTTCACGTGATTTGGAATGATATCGGCTTCGATCGTGGGTACCGAATGTAGTCTAGGGATGAACAAAGAGATCTCGCATTTTTCATGCAAAAGCTCGAGGAGTCAGGTCACTCAAATATGGGTCAATGAATTCGCAAGATACGAAGCAATACAGTAGATCAGAATTCGAGGCGAAACTGGATAAGTCATGCAATTGGCACTTTATTTACTGGGTATGCTCTTATGATACTCAATTATTATCTACTATCAACACAATTGATCTTCAGAGAAATATCAGCTCCGACTCCAGTCGCAAGCTCCGCGGCACCGGAGACTTCCGGGAGCGCGGGTTACCTGCTCATTCCCTTAGAAGAAACGACTCGTTCGTTCAAGGAATACCTAGATCAAAATCAAGCTCGGTTTTTCGCAGAATCAAAACATCATGCTCCCCAAGAGAGAATATCGCAGTTGACCGGGTGGCTTCGAGGACCTGTACACCATCGAAGAGAGCTCGGCGCCCGGTCCTCTTTTTGGAGCACAGCTTGAGACGAACTTGTGAATGCAGTCTTCTATATTGAGAACATTCACCCACTCATACCGATGATTGCGACTGCTCTTGATGATAGGCTCCTGGAGTCGTCGGCGCGCAAGGGAACGCTCTCTCCAATTTTACAGTTCCCGAAGTCGTTTACATCAACGAAAATAACAGCCCAGGATACGGTTCCGTCACTTCATCTCGATCAACTCGATCCCAATGGCAGATCTTCACGTGGTGTCCACAGGCAGGCGGACGCGACGGTTCCCGGAAGTCCGGTTTCCACAATTTCGTTTTTTTTTGCCGACACAAGATGTGCGGATTCTCGCCGATACTGATACAAGCATCGAGGTATCGCCGGGAATTATTCAAACGATTCCATTGATGTTGGAGTTCCCCTCGAATCGTGGGAGTCTGTTCATCAGTTAGTTTTGTGCGTAACTCAATGAAATCATTACCTCGTGCCCGCTCTTCCGTACAAAAAGCCGGGGAAAAAATGAGTCCCGTCTCGATCCAGGTCGCAGCAATCAATACAATTGTCTTAGAAATGTTGGCCTCTGAGCGCGCTTTCAGCTCTGCCCGATCGAGGCAAGCCGGGTGTTTTTCGTCCGGGGCAAGAGGAGACTTGAATCCTTCCATGATTCCTGAATGCTCAGGACGATGGAGAATAAACTCTGACATTCCGTCAGACCGTCTCTCTTGGCAGACAGAAGCTTTTGGAGGTCAGAAGAATTCTTTACGAGGATGTGACGACATCTCCGAAGTCTTCGTGAGGGATCTCGACTTTTGATTTCAAGCGGACGAAACACCGCCTGGAGGTCCTAGATTGATTCCATTGGAGTGCGGAAGAGTTTTCTGTTGAGCCGCTCGCTCGATGTACAACTTCAGAAGACGCAACTGGAAAAGAGGGGAATCTCTCGGAGGAGTATTCGATTATCCTCTGTCGGGGAAATGGAAATTGAGCATTTTCAAAATTTGGGACTGGTTGAGCTCCGCCTACCTTGCACCCCTGCACCGCTGCCAAGTATGGCTCCATGATGGCTGCGCCGACCTTCTGATGGAGTGAGACAAGACAGAATACTGCCGCGCGTCGCACGGCAGACTCGTCGTGATTGTACGCGGAAAGTAGTGCCGGTGTGATTGTTGGAAGAGCGTTGACCAAATCTTCGCTCGACGACAGCTCGACCAGTTTTGACATCATTTTGATGGCGGCAGCTATCATGTTGCAGTCTTGGCAGCCCGCTACGAATCGGGCGAGGATGCCGGCCGATTTGTGAACTCTAGCCGATTTCAGAACGGACAGCATAGCGTTATCCGATTCTTTCTGGACGTCCTTGTCCTGCGAGGAACCGGAGTTAAGTTTCTAAGGCGACGCGACGGTGGCTTATGAACTTTGCGATGTTGGAAGGTTCTTTAGCTGCCTGGAACTATTCGGGCTCTTAGTCCTACTTACCATCTGCGTCTGGAGGAGTTTGACGAAAGTCAAATCTGCGTACGTCTCGAAATGTTCGGGGTGCTGCTCGACTAGCAGTGCCAAGACCTTGAGGGACTCGGCCCGGATCGGAGCCTCCTCCTCGGCGGCACCGGTGTTGTCCAAAAGAATCTTCAGCGTGGATCTGGAAGTTTCTCTAGTCGATGTATCGAGCGCTCAAAGCCGCGTCAAGCAGGCTGAGATACAGTCCATTACTAGGGAAATCACTGGGCGATTCCCACCTGAAGTTGTATTCGGAATTCCAGAGGTTTGAACATTTTAGGAGTTCAGTCAGTTCACGGAGTGCTGCGCGTTTCAGCTCACAAGAATTCAGGGGCGAACTCAGCACCGACACGCAATGAGAGAGGCCTTCACCAGAGGTACTCTGCGGGAATCGAATCATCAAGCAATTTGTCCATCTCGATCTTCCAGGGAGAACTTATTGCATACTTCATATTGAAGCTAATCTCCCTGTGACAACACTCACATTCTGGGTTTTCTGAGATGGATGGAATGATCGACTGGGGCTGTCTTGGAGCCTCTCGTCCGACCCCGAACTGAATCCCTGAGTCCCTGGGGAGGCTTCGCTGGCCAAGCTCGCAGGGTTATCGGTCAGGTCGAAATAATCCAGAGATCTCATCGGCGAAGACGACAGTTTCTGCGGAGTCATCGGAGACGGCAGACTGTCGCTACCCGACCGGCTGGAAATCGATAGAAATCGATGAGTGGATTTCTCTCGATTCAAATTCAATCCTCATACCGCTCCAGATCTATAATGGGGGCTCGTCATCTCGGCACGGGGCGGAAAATCAACGCACCTGACGCCAGAACTGCCACCGCCGTTCGAGAGAATGATTTTCTGAGGTTGTGGATGATCGAACTTGAGTTGTTGCTGATGCTGGAGGAGGAGTTCGCTCTGGATGATGTCAAGCGCGATTCTTTGATATTCAGGAGCCATCTGATGGATGACGAGAGAAAAATACGATGCTTTGCATCTGTACAGAGATCCAATGCAAGCTCGAGCCAACTGGGCCAGTTCCGTCGGCCTCGAATGGAGTCGCCCATCGATTTGCGTGGTCTGTCGAAGTGAAAAATTCGTTCTACTCCCTGTCCAAGCATCCATCACGCCATCGAAGAAACTGTCACGCATGGAAATCTCAGCGACGCCCTACCATTATATCCTTGCCCTTAAAATCAGGGAGTTCAGACGCCCATGCGACAAATCGGTGGAGACAGTCCCGCATGTTTGGGTCGTTTGAGGGAACTTCGGAAGAGTCCATCAAACGGGTTAAAACCAACAGGTAGCGGAGAACCGTAAGCTTCACCTGAAACAAGTCCGAAATGATTGCTCCAGACTAGCCAATCGTTGGACCAAACCTTCCGATCGTTCTCGGACGATTAGTCGAAATTCGTCTACCACATTTGAACGGAGCTCGCTTTCGTGGTATCTTACCTTGACAGAGGTTGATTGGTGCACCGGATCGTTGAGGAACCGCGTGATTACTATGAACTGATCATGACGAGGGAAGGCGTCCCTGACAAGACCGAGAGTTGATTGTATTTTAGTGTTCACCGAACTCAGGAGATCCTGGCCCAATTTCGTGAACAGTTTCGTCAGGAGGATGGGAAGGAAGCCTAAGGTGTGAAGCTCCACCGAGTGGCTGCTCACGAGCTCGCACAGCGTGTCCAGGAATAGCGAGAACACCTGGCAGGAAGTTCCAAGTTATCTCATTTGTATGGGGGCGATGGGTGATCATATTTTCCAACAGAAAGGGAGTGCACCATTCCCTCCCAAAATTGAGATACTGACCTTCGTGTGCGGATCCATGAACATTTTGCTCATCGTCTGGGTCACGGAACATAGTTCGAGTTCCGAGAGTCTTCTAGAATGCGACCTTAGCACATTTTTGAGGCCCTGGATTGGGTGAAGGGGAAACTCAATCAAGGCAGACCCAGGAACTCACGCTTATCAGTCGTGCATCGGCTTTCAGAATAGGTGCGAGAGTAGGTGCGACCTGTCCCCGATACCGTTTCATATATTCAAAGAACCGGTAGGTAGGTAGCGAGCGACCAGGATAAAAACTTACAAGAAGACCCTCCTTTCGGTCGGACCAATGGACACTCGCCAAGCTGAGGAGAATGTCGGCCATGTCTTCATGGCGCGAAATGTCCGAACAAATGGAGGAGGAGCCCTCGCTGTCTCCTTGCGAATGCAGCTGGGAACAGCTTGCTACAGCTACGCCGGCCTGGCCCTGCAGCTGCGCTGCCGATGAGGGCAGCTGCTGCGAGGCCGAGAAGGCAACTCGAGACGTTAGCGGAGATGCGTATGGCTGAGTTGACGTCTGAAATATCGGTTCTTCCGTACATATCAGAACTCTCCGCCTGAATCGGCAACCTGGTTCAAGAGCTAGTTTTAGGGAGGGAGGAGATGAAATAGTTCCGAAACAATGCACTCACCGAAAATGCGTTACGAATTCGTTCTTCGCCGTCTCGTCCGTTACGAAGCACTCGATCCAGTGAATCGTAGCGATTCCGGGAAGGAGGGCGTGTGAGCGAATTGCGACGATCTACTGACTTCTGCATAATATTCACTGATGACCCTGACATTGACCTGTGAAGAGGGAGTTCTCACAATCAGCACATCCTATTGATAGATGATAAAAGCTGTCGAACTTCTGAGGCCAGAATGGAGGAGTGTCGAGCCAAGAATGGAGGAATGAATCGAGGCTCACCTCGTCGGTGAGGGCTCCCGGGACCTTCCGGTAGTCGGTGTAGGAATCCCTGATTTCCGAACCCTGCCATCCGGTAGCATGTTGTACGTGGCGTAGCTCAGCCGCGACGATGGGGACGCCGAGCGACTGTTGGCTGTGGATGAAGATACGATCTCTTTTTTTCTCATTCCTCATGGATTATCAGGGTCTGACACTTTGATTGAAGCTTTGGAATTGAGAACGCTCGACGAGGGATTAGACTCACGCTGGGACTGTGAAATCCTGCTCTGCCTTCCTCTAGTCGGTGTTGTCTGCGAGCTCAATGGAATGGAATCGAGGCGTTGTCTGCTTGAGCTGCGGGCTGCAAGTTAAGGCAAGGGTTGAGCTGAGGGAATCCAACGGAACTGTCCGCTTCAGCATCGACGATGGCTTCTATTTATTCCCCGAAGTCTTCCGCCGGCTCCATTAGTAAGAACCGCGAGGATAATCCAGGATGATAATTCCCCTCGATTCCTCAAACATCATACTCGAGTTTCATGGTCATCCGTTTCCCAAGATCCGGAGTCCCACGAATCCTTATCCAGATCTATACTCCGTCTAACCGAGGAACGAGTCGATGGAAGATCTCTCCGATGAGGAGTGTCCTCAACAATTGAATCCCGATATCCGCCCTCCCCGAGAACGCATGGATTACGCCACGGTACACAGTGTTCGGAGTGGCGGCAGCTCATTTCTTCCGCTTTCCACGCATACCATCACTCACTCAGACGGAACTCGAGCCAATACACCAACCGTTCAGGAGCTGGTTTTCGAAAAAAGCCCTCCACCTATCGGTAGCACACTCAGTCGTACAAATAGAAACAAAATCAGAACTGTACAATTTCAATCCGTCGCACATCCAAGCACCATTCGAAAAGCAATGTAAGAAGGGATCTCAGGGCTCGGTCAGATCCAATACTCATTTATCATTATTAGTCTCGCCATACATACAGCTTCTCATAATCAGATCCAGCGCCCCCTTCTCAGCGGGATCTTCCGAACCAAGAGGGGCACGACGTCCCGATCTCCGAACGATTCAAGATATCGGGGGGAAATGAGCCTACTGTACGAATACATGGAGCATTCCGATGAGAAAATCAACGAAGGAATCTCCCAAAATTTGTCATCATGCTCCCGGTGGATCCTTAAAAGAGTTCAGATAATGAGAGGACGAAGGAATGCCCATGCACTTACACAACGACAGTCCAAATCCAAAGGCATTTCGAGGCTGAACCTTGGGAGTCGTAGGGGTAGAGTTACAGCTCTGTCGTGCAACGTTCGTCGTCGAGCTGGCCGCCGACAGACGCAAACGCGCTGCGCGCACTGCATTCGAGTCTATCGAGCTGTTCGATCGACGCGCAGCTGGAGCTGAAGTTCGTAAATGCAGGGATGAACATAGTAAGACATGGGAATAATTAGTCAGCAGGCTTTCTCATCTGCGCTGGAATTCCATTGAGACGTTCTCGGTACTCACTTCGAGAAGTCGTCGCGTAAGGACTCGAGCTTGTTATAGATCTATGGAGGCTCTCAGACGACGGAGTTCTGCCCGAGCCTAAGGAACTCAAGCCTAACGATGATCGAGTGAGCGACGCCGATGAGAAAGACTGACTCATCATATGGCTCGGGTAACCTGCGGGCGCCGAAGTCGGATATGTATGATTTAGTTCCGAAAAAGACAATTCGAAAGGAGGTCGGTATGCCTCCTCGACACTGATAGATTCTCACCGTTTGTTCCGTTGTGAAGAAGGCGCTGTTTGGCAACGTCTAGCGACAATAGAAGTCTGTCAGCTTCTTTCGGGAAATGATCAGCGAAACCCCAGAATGCTTTTCGGGCCTGACTTCGCGCTTCCGAGTCGGCGTCCGAAATGCCTGGAAAAAATCGATATTCGAGTCATCATCAATCAAGGAATTAATGAATTTATAATCTTTGCCACGTCGGCGGAATCCGTCGCGGAACGGCTCATGGAAATGCCTTCAAAACCCCGGGGAGATGGCAGCTTATCAATTTCGGCTCGGTCCAAATTTGTAGAACCGTGTCCGCTTCCGAAAACAAAGAGTGTTAAGACGGGTGTAGCGGACAATGTCTCTGAAATGTATCAAGTGTTCCGACCATTGTGTGTCTTCAGTTCCGCTGCTCATTGTGAATGTAATACTCGTCTGTGTCAACAACGCCGTCGGTCTATTTCGTAAGCCTTGCGATCGTAACAATCCATTCTTTCCCACCGTTATGAATAAAATTTTCTGCCGGAAATCCCCTGCCAGTCTTTATTGTGAGCAACGTTACAGCATCAGCCATCCCGATCAGCGATCCTCTCAAGGAATCGAATCGTCCGAGCATTTGTCAGGGAGATATTAGACACAAGGCGAGATTCCAGGCGCTAGCGACTTCGAGGGATCGTTATTTCCATCACGGCAACCGTGGACACAGTCTGGGCGTTTCTGTCTGACTTCCGCAATGAGAATATTCTGCAAAGACCTCCCGGCCGGGATAGTATCGAGGACTTTATGAGTGATCCCTGCCGAGTCGATTCCCAGAACTGAAGAGCTACCGATCCACTGCTCCGTTCGGATTCGATGCTGCCGTCGGCGAAGACAAATATTTATTCAGGATTAGCGATTCCGCTAATATTCAATTGGGACAAGGACAGTACACCATGACGGGCTGACTTGCGCCACAGTCAGAGGGAACGTAGAAAACTATCGGGGAAAAAACGTGAACGAGAAGCCTGTCTGTATCGCGTGGACGGGGATGAGAACATTTAGGCGAAATTATGAGCAGGGACCTGGAGAGGGAATAATCCAACCCCACCATCGCAGGGAAGGCTTATGCGTACACTCATATAATGACACTTCTCCTGGCGATGGCGATAGCCTATCTGAACACCATCGACATTCTCCTATGGTAGAGGGATCCGATGTCTTGTTTAGATTCTACGAGAGCAGTTCAAGTCGAGTCGAGAGCCGGTGCCACGATCGAAAAAAAGACCGAAAAGCCTAGAATCATGTTTTCGATGTTGTCTCTTTTTTTTCTGCGTCGTCCGTTCTGCTGTCATCAGCCCTGGGGTCGTGGGAACTGACCTTTCTTGATGGCGTCCTGAATTGTTATAATGTGTTTCTCGAGCGAACTGGCGGGCCATATCAGCAGAACTTGATGCAAAAATTCACAACAATACCGGCGAATTTCCTGAGTGAAAAAAAATATTAGAATTCGCATTTCATTCTACACGGGTAGGATGCTCACTTGCCGGAGCCCCTGCGCCCAGAGTCGAATTTTCGCGAATCTCTCCCGATCATTAGATCATTTGAGCCGCCTCTACTACGAATAATTTCATCAACTCAAGAGTTGAGGTCAAGAGTGTGAGCCCCGTGTGCAGCATTTCTTGAGCTCATTTGACAAAGACCAATTATAGGAGATGTATAGAAGCCCCTCGAGCACAGCTGGGGTCACTTACGCGGCTCTTTGAGGTGAGATTTCTGGTGATCAGCGGTATCAACTTTGGCGAGTGAGTATGTTGTAACATGAAATGTATGCACGTGATCCCTGCAATGAGGAACAAGAAGAATAACGTTCAGTCGTCGCCTTCCAATATTCGAATCATTGTGAGCTCCGGGCTTGTCCGTCACCGAACAAAGAGCCGCTCCTTCCAGAATCGATTTAACATTACATTCCCGTCGATTGGGTGAAATGGAACAAGTTCAAAGTTGAATTGTCGGTCCCAGGTGGGTGTCGCGGCATGCGATTCAGAAGATCCAGTGCCTCTTGTTCACGGCGTGATTTTCTGTTCACGTGTGACTCTGGTCCACAATGATGCATTCATTACAATTATTTCGGGTCTTCAATGATGTCCGGACAGTTTTCGAGCGCAGTCGATACTGTCAGACAAACTCCGTAAGGCTGGAACGTCGGTCGAAGCAAGTAATTGGACCTTTGCACGTGACGTGCTCCGGCCACGCCATCACGAAGGGGTCCAAAGACAGAAAAGACCCGATCTCTTCAAATACGAGGATCGTCTGATCACTCCGCAGAATGCCGTCGCGGCAGAAAGACCGAGTGGCCACAGGTGCTTCATGCCCCTCGAGCTCAGCCTTGCAGGAGTACATCTGCGGCTCGGCGCCACGTCCCGGGCACTTGGAAAGAGCTTCAAAATAGTCATTCCCAAAAATCCATTGCGAGAAGACGTGACCGCAGTCGATGACTCCACGTCATTCGAATCGCGTTCCATATGCCGGAATCGGGTACGCGATGTTTCTTAAAACAATCAATGCGCGGAGTCGTCGTTGCCTGGGAACTATTCACCCTTATCGAGCGCGGCTGTCTCATTACGCTCCGATCCATCGTTCCAGACCGCGACGCGAAAGAAGGAACAAGGAAGGAGGAAGACAATAAGTACCGTTAGCACCGTTTATTGGTCTTATTCCGGTGATAGTCGTGGTATCATTCTCGAAAATTCATTCATCATTAAATTGCTCGCATCGAAGGCGGGATTCGCCAGTAGTGAGCGGAACAACAAAGAGACTTATGGGCCTCACAATGTCGCGATAACCTCGTAACACATGGAGTGCCACCGGGACTTCGAATCCGACGCCTGAGAACCTTCGAAGGTTGACCCTCAGAGCATGAACTAGATTGAAAACGGATGAATTCTCCCATGTGGTTTCCGTGATTCTCTTCGATTCTCTTCTGCTTTCTTCTGCGGATTATGCGGGAGCCCGAATGAGTCCACGCAACATTCGGGTATCTTCTCGAGGATTCCGCGACATCAACCGCACTTTTCTTTTAGCTCGCCACGGAAAGGCGCACTCTGACTCCAAAGAGGCGATAAATGGTTCTAACTGGAACCATGATGGAAACCATGTGGACACGCGTGTTCGAGCTCGTCGATTGGCTTTCCAGAAGGCTGGATTCATCGGAAGAGGGAACCGGGAGCACCATCCAGCCTGAGCGGTGTGCCAACTAAACACATGACATTCATCGGCTATCACTGCCATCGTTTCGCTGGGAAAAAGTTGTCCGGCTTGACCATGTTGGAGACAAAAAACGAGACGAAGGGGAAGCCACGCGTGCTCGATACGCTTCGCGTGAACTTCCTAGAAGTATATACGCAACCGCTTTTGAATAATACATCAAAGGTATCGCGGAATCGGTTCTCACCTGACGAAGACATGATTTTTGCTGCGGAGCCGATCAGCTGGATCAATGACGGCAGTAGAATTTCGCAAAAGTGATCCACGCGACGTCCCAGTTCACGGCAGAGGTATCTGCAATGGATGTATAAAGTTTCTTCAGACTGGAGCGTTGTCTGATAAAGTCAGATATGATTTAGTCTTCGACCGAAATACTCCGACTTATCGGTAAAGACTCGAACACGGGGGCTTTAGAGGGACGGTCTCAGTCGAATCACTTACGCCATCGTGATGCACGCTTCCCGGACAATTTGGGATCGGAGGTCGCGAACCGATGTCTGGAACGGGATTTCCAGAAGACGGAGTGCCGCGAAAAATTCCTCATACATCGCTCCGCCCGATCGTACGACGCCTGCGGGTAGTCGGCGAAGAGTAAATAAAACGTCATTGAATAGAGAGTTCACCGCGTCTGACCCCGCTTCTCCGAAAACACAAGGAAGATGCACAGGAGAAAAATATCATACTAGCGGAATCATCGCGGGTCGAACGCGACTCTGCATGTCGCGGCAGATTTATGTCGCCCTCATATCCGGGATATCACTACCAGGCATGGGGAGACATTCAGCTTAGGAAGTGAAGCGGGTGAGATTCCCGTGTATTCCGGGATTGCCTTATCTTCTGCCCCAAAGCTCAACCTACCTCGGAGGGTTTTCAGTATGGCCATACGTTTCTCCCAATCTATGTCTGGGTTGCCGAGCGCCGTGCGCACCTGTAGTCGGAACAGATCCGGGTGAGTTAGGTCGTTATGAGCGCGATCGATAAGAGAAGAACCGGGAAAATTCCCGATCCAACGATACGATAAAATTAACTAGATAATGATCAGGAGAGGATGGTTCTCTCCCGTCAACCACAAATGAATGAGAATCGGACCGAACTCGCGTCGGCATCCGATCGAGAGACGTTTCGGCCCAGTGGCGGGTCCGAGTTCACGGTAAGGCGATCAATTTCTCCAGGAAAGGGCGGGTCAGAGTCCGCGCGCTGCCTCAACATGAGAGGTATCGGGATTTCGGAAAATCATGAGGGAGGCGATCGCCTTATCGCCCCTGGATCCGCCGCTGATGCGACTTCGAGACAGATTGAACTGACCGTGGACACCGAGCACCCACCTGTGTCATGTACATGTCGAGATCTCGGGACGATTGCAGCTGCAAGAGAGGGGTGTTCTCCTCGAAAGCCTGGAGGAACACCTGTTCGTCGACGCTTCCAGCAACCATTGGTCCTCCGCCTGCCCCGTTTGCGTAGCTCGGTGTGCCTGAAAGATGATCGATGAGAAATCCCGCGAGTTCGACAGTCTTGCCTCCAGAATGAACTCATCCTCAGTTAGCTTCGGAGCGATCGGTAAATCCGTGTGAATCTCGTCTGATTCGAGCGAAATTAAAATTTCGTTGCTGCAGCGGTGTTCACGTTACAGAGGAAAGTTGCTGACCGCTCGACCGTGAAAAAAAGGCTGAATTTGACCTTGGGGTCATTGGAGAAAGAACGCTACTCACGGTTGCTCAAAGAGTTCACGGGCTTGGCTACTGGGATACCGTGTCGCTTGACGGGAGGCGCTGACGTGGCTCGGTTTCCTCTCCACTGTCGATCCAGAGACACAGGAATGCCTGAAAAGAGTCAAATTTTAGCTCCGTAGGTCACGTACTGTCAGCATTAATCTCATCCCAGATTCCGAAAACCTAGCAGTGTGCCAGTGAGCCTCGGGAGCTAAGCATGGACCGATGAAGAAAAAGTATGGGAGCGATTCGTCTTGGTTCGAACTCGTTAGAGGCCCTGGTCAACCGTGATTCTTTGCTCAGAGAGTCGCCCGATTCGTGACTCCAGTCCTCGATATGTTCCCGCTGTTTCGAGAAGCGTGCCAGCTGCATCCGTCACCGATTCCTCCAGAACAGGAGCTTTAGCCACCATCGTCATGCAGTTGTTTCTTCGTGGGAGCTCGCACAAGTTCGGCGACGATGCGGGATTGGCGTAAGATTCCTTGTTACTTCCTATCTCCACCACAGCCATCGGTCGATGTCGTCGTTCCCTAAAGTGGGAATTTCTCACTCCGGCAGGTGCTGGTGTTTCCGGGTCAAGCCGCCCACGACATGATGTCGGAGCGAAGCCTCGCGTCGTCAGAATTTGCGGGGGTTATGCCGGCACGACGCGTTTTAAGGCATTTCCGAGGACAATTATTATTATTGTACTTTTCTGTTTTTCTATCTGTTGCCACACGAACGCACACCGACAATTTTAATCATCGATCGGTCCTCCCACGGCCGCATGGAGGGAAGCGCGGAAATGGTTCGGCAACGCGGGTCGTTGGAAGAAAAACAATTATCTCATTAATTTGAGCCGAGTCATCATCATAGCCACAACAATCAATGACTTCAATGAGCTCGTTCGAAGAAGCGACGCGCTTCGAACGTACAGCCTTCTCCGTGAGCGGTCCCCGTCGCTTCGAGAGAGAGAATTCAATCTGTTTCTATCAAGCTGATTCTGTTTGGGTTTCTTTCTTGCGGGGTCCTGTTCAGAATCCTCGCTGAATGACAGAATAATCTCATCATTTCGGTTGAGTTTTGAGCGCGCGATGATCCGTCCCATTTTCGGCCGCTAATCTACCGCTACCACTGTTCGACACCTCGCTCGCGCGGCTCAGCAGTCCCGCGTTCAGGAGTTCCTATCATCAATCGTCCCGCGGCGCTTTTGTTTTAAGAAGCCCTGATCGAAGGTGGATGAGTGCAGGTAACAACATTATGTCTCGGAAATCAGCATCTTCGGACGATTCGAAGTCTGGGGATTCGAACTGGTCGACAGCCGGGTCCTCTCGAAGTCTTGATAAGTGAAAATTCGGCCCCCCCGCGTATATCCTTTGGAATGATCCCGTAACCTGTTGAATTGATTGGGCGACGATTCCACGCGGCGATAGACGCCGGAGGTCGAATAATGGAATAATAACGCTATCGACTGATGGCATCGACGTTTTCTCAATGTGGGTAAATAAATGAATCCTTGATTTCAGTTTCAGATCCGTCTAGCTTATCGAAGGAGCGAGAAAGGAGAGGATCGAAGCCATAGGCTAAGCACGATTGGATATCGCATAAGACAGTCTTGAACAAGCTGCTTATCCCTTTTACTCAGTCCAGAGATAGTGACTCAGACTTTTGAGGAGATATCTCCCACCCACGAACTTCACGTTCACCGCGAGCGACGACAATCTTATCTGTCCGATTTCATCAGTAATCGCGATATGTAAGCGGAAATTCGGAGATTTAATTTTCCAACGAGCAGAGGATGCGCCGGAGACGCTCGTGTTTCATCAACCCGAGAGAGACGAAAACCGATAACTTTTCGGATCAGCTTCGACCCGTCCCCCTAATTTATTTTCATTCAAATTGGTTTTACAAATCCAACTCGGCGCTGGCCTTATGGCGCGGATGTTCCTGGGGCTTCTAACCGCATTATGCTACTGCGAGGAGTCTTCAGTCGGGCATACGCTCTGTGGCGTGTACAAAGAACTCACGCCAGATATTCGATTTTCAGTTCCGTGGATAACGGCAACCAAAATCCGATTTGCTCAACAGGGAAGCGAGGTTTGAAGCCCCAACTTCTAGCGATGCTTCCGAAAATATCGATAAGACCAGGTAAGGCAGCGAGGCAGCAAATCGAGAAGTTGCTGGCTTGGTGAGAAATCACAAGATTTCACGACTCACGGAGAGTTTTCCATTCTTGAAGATTTTTCAAGGGTTCGGGACTTCGGACGAAAGATCACAGCGCGAGATCTTCATGCACCGAACAGACTCGTCGAAATATTTTTCCAAGTTTCTCAGGCAAAAACTGCATCGACCGGACGCTGATGTATTGCATTGTGTCGAGAGCTCCACGTGGAAGATTTAATTCTTTCGAAAGTCACCCCGAGAATTCCAGTTTTCCTAGGCTCCGAGGATTCAGAAAAATTCTCACGGGGACACCGCAGGCATGTGACATCTAGCCGTCGGCTGGACTGGTTCGGTTACGTTAGAACGCGGCTGCGAGCGGGTGCGGCTCATGGTCATCTGGATCACGACTCCGTCAGCCGGTACACCGGCGAAAGAGTTGGCCGATCTCGAATTAGATATTTATGACCGTCCATAAAAGTATATGGAGCGCTGGCAATGTTTATCTCCAGGAAGAACCTGGTTTCTAGTTCTCCCCGTGGAAAGATCTATGAATAAATTGGTTCGCATCTTCTCCGAGCCGAACGAGAATAGTCAGAGCCCACGCTCTCCATCGAGCAGGTGATCTATCCCCTCGAGCCGATTGTTCTTCTTCAATAAGAAATACATATTATGTTGTCTTTTTCAGAGTAGGAAGGTGCTGGATCCATCTCCCGCGCGCGCAGGCTCACAGAACCGATCTTCCCAGTCTCGCGATTTGGGAGGAATGACAGCTTGCTGCTCGACTTGACTTTGTCTGTGGTCGTGAGGCGCGTGAGCACTGCCTCGGAAGAAATGCAACGACAACCTGGTTCATTCGACTGGTCGACTGAATGACTGATCGGAGGAAACACCGGCCGTTTGCATCGGATGAGTCGAGCCAGACAATCAGAGGAGCAGCCGGACGAATGAATAGGCGAGTACAGAGACGAACTGGCTATTATTATGACTTGGACTTCGTACTCGTAGTTTCCGTCCGCGGCATGTCAAGGGCAGCTGCAGGAATCGATGAAATTTGAATAATCGCGGTCGGCGTGAGATCACGATCTGCGTGAATTGACGTCTGTCGACCGAAGGCGCTGTTAGTCTAATACACCGTGATTGCAGTCGCATGCATGATTCTTGTCTGGGGAACAATTTATCTATAGTCTATCCATTTGTCTGAACGGGTGGAGGAATCTCTGTCACTCCTGTGACCACCGAACGTCCTGCGCTCGAGGACGGTCGTATTCTCCAGCATTTTGGTTCAAAATTTTTTCAGTCATAATGGAGAAGCGAAGATTCCGAGGAGGCGCGTCATCATTCCGGTCGCCTGGCCCCCTGCAGGACTCGAATAAAGGACCCGGAAAAAATTCCTGGCGCGCCTCTGGATCCCGCTGGCGGGATATCGCGCAGAGATGCTCCCCAAGCCTTCTTTGCACGGTCATAGGGCTATATACATTTGTCCCGGGATGATTGTTCGCATTTTCATTTATTTGTCAGCCCGGGACGCTTGCCGCACGTTTATGCTTTCTTGACGACAAAGAGATGTAATCTGAGACGACACGCGGTTTCCTGCCACTTGTAATAATTTCATTTTTACCCTTTTCTTTCCCCCATTTCTTTTTTTTTATCTAAATGTGAGTCGATTGTTTCCTTTCTTGACTCGGAAGAGCTATGCCGTAAGAGTCGCAATTACGTGGAGTCATTCGGGGGAAGAGGCTTTGACAACGAGAATTCACGAACCTAGCTCTCATATCAGTAGCCATGGGCTGCCTCATTAGAATAGTCCATGGAATGGTTATGCGCATGGTCAAAACGAACGGTTTTTTCGCGTGGCAAAGCGCTCAGTCGAAGGTAGACTAGTTCCAGGCCACGGATGATGTCTGGAATTCTCGACGCGGCAAGTCCGAGCCGCGACCGGGAAGTCACTCCCGAGGCATATCGAGTTTGCCGAACACAGAGTTTCAGCAATCATCTTTACTCGAAAAGCTTCACATTCATGATCTACATACGACGACAGCCTCATGTCATTCATGCTTCTGGGAATCGGAAGGCTGAGGGTACTCTAAGGAACGAAAACTGGAATTAGGAATCGAGTATCGTTCATTCGAGAAGGAAACGCAGTTGCACATTATAGAGTTACCTGGAGCGAAAGGGAGGTTGATTGTGGAAAAGAAAAATAATATTTCAGAAGTGTAAGCTCGCCTCCGCTACGGTATCGAGTGCTCATTCAGCAGTGAAGTGAACGGTATACCGTTCGGCGGAACCGCGGGTAGAATTTCTCAATACTACCGCTGGATTGGTTTTTTTTCTCGGGATCATAGCGGAAAAAAGGAGGAAGCTGAAGAGCCGAAAACAGGTTCCCTTGGTCGATATTTGACAAGCAGATGAATTTCGATAATAAAAAAAGCGTGTCTCTGTGAACGCCACTGCCCAACAAAGAAGGGTGTTGCCCTTAAACTCTCGCTATCCCTCGTTTCCGAGAAGAACTTTTCTAGTGAACCGTTCATACAATCTAGTTCACTGCGCTCCTCGCGTGGTTGTCGCGGCCTATGCCGAATTCGCAGTAATCTTCGAAAGAGATGAAAGACTTGCGCCGGAAACCTCCTTCGTGAATGTATTTCGCGCAGGAATCGAAGAAAGAGGACGCATCTCCCCCTTGCTCCTGTCGGGATATCGAGCGCACATTTCACATCAGATTGGAAGCCCCAATCCATCTCTAGTTTTCTGTTGAGACTGGTATCTCTCTATGATGAGCCTCAGGAATAATATCGGCGGGCTGTTTAACTCCCACCAACAGCCCCTGGTCCGAAAAGCGTCATCCACAAAGAGAAAGGCCTATTCGCAGGCGAAGCCCGATGCCTGCTGAAGACTCGACCACCTGTCGAATTCATCAAGGGTCATCCGATCATGCAGAGGTCCACGCCGCGAATTGGATTCACCCGGCAGACACAGGCACAGCTCCGAACAGAGAAATATTCAAGCGAATCTGCACTTACGGATAACTAGATGATGAGCTGTTGCAAGGTTAGGGGAACACTCCATGGCGTGGTTTGTGCGTTTAGTTCGCGGTGAGCTCGTCCGCTTTTTCTGAGCGAAGCTCAGTGAGACTTCTGCGGCTCTTGGGTTGATCAGCTCCCGCCGTCATTGAAGCTTTCCCCTCGTCTTTCGGGCCATGCTGTTGTCGGCGCCGGGGAGACGAGGAAAAAATAAAGCTTCTGCCGGTGCTGCCGAAAACGCTTGTGTCAAGTGGGCAGGTCGCGTATATGGAGTTATTTCGTAGGTTCCTTCTCTTTTTGCTACTTCTGCTTTTGAGCGAGCGTACGCCGCAGCTCCGAATCGGTACAAGCTGTCAGTGAAATTTAGATAAATGGGATCGCTGGGAAGGAGACAAAGCAACAGAAACACGGCGTACGGACCAAGAGGAAGGAATGGGAATAAAGAAAGAATAGGTAATCAAGGTCGACGAGAGAGGCGTGAAAGTTCCACGGTTGTTCCTCGCTCAGTTAGCGGGAGAGGATTCCCAGCCTGAATTCGTCCATTCGGGACCCGGGCCCGGATACGAGCTTCTTCTTGGGACGACAGGTGGGACCTCGTGGAAAAGTCGCCCCGCTATACGAATGATATTCGCTCAGGTATGAGACCAAACGGGTGGCGTCGATCCCGTCTACTGACAACGGCGACGCCAAGAAGCCCAACAAGAGCAACGACGTCGAACTTGACGACAACGGATCATCGGAACGGAGCAGCGTGAAATTGTTTCAAGAATCGTTGCTCTTTTCTATTCCTCGTCCATATTTCTGACAGTTTCGTCGGGCACGAACGGTGCTTCGTTGGTTCGAACGGCACCCTGCGTTTTCGTGTCAAAATTGTATCGTGTGCGATGGCGCCCATTACCAATTACCTTTTCTACGGTGTCCCGAACAAGATTTCATAACGAAATCATACGCGAGAAGAAACTTCATATCTTGGCGGTAATGACTACTATGACGATCGCATGAAGCGTCATCGCTCCCTCTCTCCCAGTATGATGAGACCACGACCGCGATCGACCTTCGCACCTCTGGGTGATATGAGAGCGAGATCATGGTTCCGGTATGTAATCGGGAGCATTTTCTCATTCCTCCGGGAGAAGCGCTCGGCGGGAGAAGGATCTTGTGACGAGCACATCCCCATACACGCCCTTCGAAAAAAGTGTTTCAGGAAATTAAGCCCGTCATCGACGTCGAAACCAAAACAAAAATGCCGCACTGCTCGTATCGGATGAGTGAAATTATTTTTCCGTTTCCGTCGCGCTCGTGTGAGAATTGTTTCTACCGCGGATTTGTTTGGTCAGTTATCGCGCTGGCCACCGCGCCGCGGCCTGACATGGAACTGTTTTGAATCGCTAGAACCATCGGAATAGGCTCGTATTTGTTTCCCGTTCCCAACGCTCGAAATTTTCAAAGCAAAAAAAAACGACAATTTGTTTTCCTCTCACTTGAGTGATTTTTGCGATCAAACGGCCGGGACAGCAATGGGTTTCGGAATGTTCCCACGTGTGGGCATCTTATTCAACTCAGTTTCTGCGCTTACTTCGGGCTGATGACAGACCCCTACAAGACATCGATTCGATGTTCGACCCCTCGTTGGAGGGGGGAACCCTCCCGAAGAAATTTCCATTATTTGAAAAAAAATCCAGAGAGTTTAAAAGAAGCTCTCCTGTGCCAAATAGACAGCTCCCAATCCACGAGTCGGATTCGAACGTAGGGGGAATAGGGTCGACCGGGTCAACCAGTTATGCAAACGCAAAGCAAACAAACTGGCTGGCAGCTGATTATCAGGACGCCTATTCTGTCCCGGAGAAGCGGCAGAAGACATAATGAACGAATGCCGAAGAAGCCAAGGAGGCGCGATTCTACGGGTAGAGCAGGATTCTATTGCCTGCCAAGAGCAATGAAAACTCCGGAAAAGAAAAGGAGCTATTGTTCGCCTGAATGAAATTCGCGCCGTCCAAGACAATACGGATCACTCAGTCAGTTCTTCATTGTCAGGAGTCGCGTGCGCGCATCACCTCGAGCGGTCGTGACTATTTGATCAATTCTTTAATGATGCAGCCGCAGATCCAGCTTCGAGCATGGGATCCGTTGATCATGAGTTCCTTATCATTGATTTTGTCGGTGAGGATGGAATCCGACCTCCCAAGATTCCAGTTCGAAAGTTTCACGAACGAAGGAAACAATGAAAAATGTTTAACTTCAAAACACACCATTGTCCCGCGCCTAGCTGTCAGAAGACAGGTGCTCTGAGCGACCGATGCGCCGAGCGGGTGGAAAATTTGCTGCGGCATCGTTTGAGTCCGATAGTATCTGTTCCATGACTTCCGATGAATAGATCGGCCCTTTGAAGGCTATCAGCGTCCAACGCATCAGTGATTAGCTCGTCCCGGATCCATTTAGGAATCATGTGGAGAAGTTTTCCAGCATTTTCGCAGCGCGAATAGCCGGTGTTCGGCTCCATTTTTTTTCCGTGGCTACCCGGTGCAACACGGTCCGACGCGTTTATGAACGCCGCGCTATGAGCGACTGTTAATAATCGGAGCTAAGCACAGTTATGTTTTCCATTTCCCGAATTTCTCTGCTGTTCGTCGTCTCTGATCTGAAAGAGCGAAAAACTTCGACGCTCCGCAGCTCCGTCGGTTCGAATGCACGTCTAACTGGCTTGAATTCGTCAGGCGTGGTTTTCTGACGTGGTCCGCGAACGAAGTCTGCGTACGACGCGACGCCCGCCCGACGTCTTCTATCGCGTCGAGGAATTATTGTGATTATATCCGACAGCAGGATCGAATCAAAGAAGGAACGAATGAACGAACGAGCGAGACAAACAAACACACAGGCCAGACAACAGTGGAATACGCCGACCCATCAGAAGAATCGCCAAGAGGAGGGAACCCACAGAAGCAATACCTCGAGAGTATTCTCGACTCGAATCCATCTTCGACATCGACGATGCGATGATGTATTGATATTGCGTGAACGAGTTTGAATCTTATAGTAGGAAAATTTAATTCTCCCTAGAATTCCTGATTCGATTCTTCGTTGAAGACCCGCGGTCCAGAAGATGACTGATGGTGGGAGGATCCATCCGTGGGTACATGGATGGATGATGAATGATGCCGGTCCGACGACTATCCACGAGACCGGCCCGGGTGTTGCAAGTTCGCGAAAAATCTGGGATAGATTGCGTTCGGATAGTGATACAGAAGGGTCTTGTCACCGCGGACGATGATAAGGTTGCGGTGGTAGTGCCGGGCTCGGCCAGGGCCTTCACCGAGAGCTCATCTTGAGCTGCCCAGTCGGCAACCAATCAGGGCCAGAAATTCTGCGCGCTCTGAGGGTCGCTAACACATGGCACGACAATCACCGGATCTTCGCGACATGTCTGCTGGACACCGCTCGTTCTCGCTGCTCCCGAACACGCTGCCACGGCTGGAGCCAGTCGCCCAGCTATCAATCCATCCATCCCGCAATCCAGCGGATCCATCCATGACTCTCAGCGAAACAAGGGTCCAGAACACGCAACTTGCCTCATTTTGAGCCGACACAGCTGATCGCATCTCGAGTCGACGCGCAACACCCAGAAGTGAAGAAGGCGGAGAAGAAGAAGTCGGCGAACTTTTTTATGGACGAATCTCGGCGCGAACATCTTCTGGAAGCCAAACAAGCTTGGATTCGGGAACCTTCGGCGTCGATCAAGTGGAAACTTCTTCTCCGAATATTTCCCATCAAATCCCCGGATTATCTTTGACAAGGCAGAGAAACAAGGAGTTCCGAAGGGAACCTTTTTTTTCTTCAACACTGAAAATAGGTGGAAGACGCGTAGTTTTCATAGCTATTCGATCATAGATAGTTTCCGAACAGTGTCGTGAAGAGGTTTTCATGTCACGATCGCACTCCTCGGAAATGACGGGACTCGCGAAGGAAACAGTAAACGAAGTTCCCTCCTTCTCAGATTTCAGCCCCGCAAAGGGCGGGAAAATCGGACCCCACCCTTTTAAGCGCGATAGGCTTGGCAACGCGCCAGCAGGTATCGCTCCGTTTGGCTTTTCTTTTTCGTCGTGTTATGTACTCTCCTCCGATCCGCCCGATCCTCGCGGGAAAATCGCTGCGTCGAGTTGCGGGACAACCGCAGTAATGATCGCTTGGAACTAGTCGATCATGTCGATACTCTTATTCTGTTAGAACATAAATCGACGGGTCACGATCGGCTGTCCGAAACCGCCCACCCAGAAAACCAGCTCAAAACGTTGAAACATACTTTTCAAATTCGAGCGCTTCGGGAACCGAAAAGCTGCAGGAACCGCCTAATCGGGCCGCATCGCTGAAGATCCTCCACTTTCGATCGCCGAGGGCGTGGCAAGTGTATACCAATCGTAGGATTCATGAAAATGGGAAGAGAATCAGGCTACCATCCTCCGATTCCCAGCCATGCGTTCGTCGAATTCGAATTTCGAATTGAACAAGAACTGCAGATGCCTCCGATTGACCGGAATCCGATTCGGCCGTGAAGATTTCCAATGCTCTACTATCTCAAGGAGCAAATTTTCTCGAGGACAATGGTGAATTTGATCAGACTCGGACGTCTTGGACAAGGAGCTCTCCACGAGAGTTCGGAAATTCTCAGTCAGCCTCTGGCGAGTCTTGAAGCTCAGCCAGCGGTAGAACGGATTGACGATTCTTTTCCAAACGCGACGGCCTCACCGTAATGGAGGAGAGTGAATGGAGTACTTTTTTTCCGAAATAATCCCTCTCGGCGAGGTTCATGAGTATGGGGAGAAGCGAGCCGCTTCTAAGGCCCGTCTGGCGAGCGGCCAAAAACCTTTAGGGTCCGCTCCTTAAATTCACAGATGCTCGAAGACCTTCTCTGGCAACGTTTCCTCTCGTTGCAGCGACCCATGTGACTTCGACGTTCGTTGACTTGCTCGCCGACCAAAGATCTCGAGTAAAAACTCGTGTCGCTCTTATATCATCCCCCGATTCGCGAACAACCACGTTGTTTGGGCATGGATCCCTCTCGTCTTGGACCGTCGAACATCTGCATTCGATTCCCTGTCGAACTCCCGAAACCTACCATATCATCGACGCAGCAGCTGCTTGGCATGCGCCGGGACGAAGCTCAGTCCAAACAGATAATCTATTTACAAAAATACGGATTTATTGGCTCAAGAGCTCCAAACAAACTCTTCTGTTTACACCGATCAGGCGGGGCCGCGTGAGAATGTGAGAATACCACTGGGAGTGAACCACCCCGGACGCCGAAGGGGAACTCTCGAGCTCATAATCATGTCGGAGAATTTCTGCTCACTGGAATAGAGTATAGGGGACCGTTATCCTGTCCAGATGAAAAAGAAGTCGCTCCCCGTGACACCTCGAAAACCTTTTCCATCTGACCCGCATCATTGTCCTACCCTTAGCCGGATATTGTCGCGTTCTGTTCGCCACGCAGCTGGACCAGTAGAGCGATAAATGATGTTCAATGTCACTTGGACAACGCTCGTCGAATTGAGTGGGCCACGTTGATTGTGGTTTCCGAAACCCTCAGCTGCGACCCACCAACAACAAATTAGCGACTGAATGAATCCGCGAACGATCCAGGGGACTCGAATGATTGATCACTCTCCTCGAGCAGAGCCATCTTGTTACGTCGATATCCGATCGAGCTGTGATGATGCCGATGGTCCCCGAGGAGGGCATTGTGAGAGTACGTTTTTGAGCGTGAAAAACAGACCAAAGCCAGCAGCACCCTACCCGTGGGTTGAGTTCAACGCATTCCGATGGAGAATTGGGAGTTCATGCCCATGTTCAATCAGAGAACTCTATCCGACAGCTCGGATTCTGGATTCAGCGGTTGGGAGAAGCTGATTTTTCACGCGCCTTACTCGAAGAATGCGTCCGCGATGTGCCTAGCGGTCGAATCGCATCGGAGCTTTCCATCGCCTTCTTTTAGAAAGTCTTTTTTCCTAAAAACAAATGGACCCGCTTTCCTTCCGATGGAAGTTTCATTCCATCGACCAATCACTCGAAGAAGTGTTTGTTCGAAGCGGGGCTCCACACTCCCGTCCTCGAATGACTCGCGAAAACGCATCATCAGCTAATGCGCGGTGTTCGAATCCGGCCGGGTAGGAGGTAAGAAGCACGTACCGCGGACGACGGCGTCGCGCCGCTCGACGCTGTCATCAATTCTCGTAGCGAACAAAAAAATACGCTACCGCCGATGACAAAGGAACTACCTTAGAATAGCAGCGTCCTATGATTGCATGGTGTTATTGATTAGCGTTTGTTTGGCTATAGCTTCATCGTGCATCGATATGTCTGAAGGCAGGTTCGAGGAAACGGGATCACCCGGAAGAGGGGAAGCGCGGAACAACGTCAACGGCTCTTATTTGCTCCGAGTACATATGTCTTCGCTCGCGTAGCCACACGATGCGAAGATATTCGGTCAGACCTGCGGAGACTCGTCTCGGAAGCAACAACGAGCGAATCAATTACCTAATTTTTTCCTCTCCGGATTCTGCAAAGAATGATTCGTGGTCCACGGGTTCTCTCGAACCATCGCTCAGCTATCGGAGATCGCTCTTTTGAATCTACGGAATCCACTCACCTCGAGGGGTAGGAGGTGACGCCGTGGAGAGTGTTGGGTTAGGCAGAGAATACTTCTTCTCACGCGTTCTTCGACTTTGTGCGGGACTGGAGGGCACGCTCCCCGACATTTCGACGCCAGGAGTCTTGTCTTCCGGCGTCGGCGGAGCGTTGTTCGACGTTTGGGCGTACTTCAACATCGAGTCGAATCGCAAAATCCATTGCGAGTCCTCGTCATCGAACAAACTCCTGATGCTGCCCGCGGCTCGATCCGTACCGGCTTGTGCGGTTCCCGTCATTATAACGTTGCAGTCGAATTCGCGGTCTCTACCGAGCACAAAAGAAGCTGACTCACTAGCGGAGGACTTGAGACCAAAAGGTGCTGTGGGCTGGTCTTCGAGGCGGAAGTTGATCTCTTCAGCCGATGCCGATGCTTGCTTAATTGTTGCGACAGCTGACGCAATGAAAACCTGGCGACACACGCAATACACGAAGAGAGACCGGCGTCGTTCTAAACGCTCATCGATTTCACTTGAGAGCGCTTAAAACGGCTCTGGAGAAACCTGCTTGCCTGACGGTGGGACGCGATTCTTAGTCTGAAGACAAGCGCCGCCGCTCTGCAGGCGATTCAGTCCCGAAGAACAGGACGACGCGCGTCCAAATGCAGCCGCTGATGTTTGGGGAAGCTCCTGACAAGACGAAGCGCGATTCGGGTCCCCTTGAAGCGTCATGCAGCGGCGACTGGCGACTAGCGACTAGCTCCTAGGCTGCCCGAGACTACGGAGGTGACTCAGGACTTGAAAGTTTTGCCGCTTCGCCGGTCCGTTGGTCGGTCGGTCGATCGGTTGCTTGGTCTTTCGGCCGCACCTGGAAAAAGCAAAAGAGCCGACCGTTATTACCACCGAACCACCGGTCACGCTGTTCATCCGCTATTCTCGTGGAGTTTCCTGCTCTCTCGCTCACTCACATGCTCAATCTCCATATCTGTTTGCTCGCACCTCTTGGAAATAGGTAAAGTGAAAGACGTCAGTCAGAATCGGTTTAGTCATCACTCACTCATCCACTACGGCAGCGCCTGTCGCGTCCAACAGCGAGCCAAGCTGCTGCTCTATCTTAGATGGTGATCGAAAGAGAGCCTGAACGACTCTTTTATTGCTCTGAGGTAACCGGTTCCCGAAGATGTCCCCCATGGTGCCAATGCCGACATCAACGCTTTCCCGTTAGCTTCTGATTCGGTCAAGTGGTATTTCAGCTCGCTCCTTCACCGCGATTCCGAATCATTCATTTCCCCGACCTGTCCATGGTTGACAGAGCTCATCCTCATTCATTCTGGATGAAGAGAGGATGAACTCTGCTGGCTGTCCTTCATTGGTCTTCGTCCCTCCGTCAGCTTGATTGAGTTGGCGGCCAATGAGGGCAGAGGCGACTTCTCCAGGAAATTCTCCAATCGGCGTATTTTCTGTAGCTATGTCGAGCTCTCAATGTCTAAATGGGCTGGAAGCTTCCTGGATCCGCCCAATCCACCATATAGCCGGCTGCGATTGTCCAACGCTAGAATAGTATCGAATAGAACTTCGATCGTGAATCAGATTCGTTCATTCGGCAGTCGGTACCGATGCGCCTTGCGCGGGCTCCTGACCTCGATCACGCCTCACAGAGGACGAAAATGTCCTATCTCAAGTACTACACCATCAATTGCAGCCTGCCCCTGCTCTGCCTATTTGGCTCGCTCGAGGTGCCTCCTGAACCGTTTCAGAACCGAACGCCGACTTCTTATCCCGATCTCCGAGAGGGGTTCGATCACACAAACCAATAGTCTCCGAATCGAGCGTCGAGCAGGGGAATCCTCCTCAAATTTTGGAATCAGTAAATTCTTTTCGGCAGAGGACGGGCGGGTGCCGTCAAAGGCCACACAGGGAGAAGACACGAAGTCAGCCGAGAAAGATCCCGAAAGCTTCAAATCACCCGTTCACGACATTCGTGTAATCCGCGCTTGGCAGAGAACAATTGCGTCTGTGCCAAAACTGTATAAATAGAGAGAATGTGCTGTTATTCCACTGGATGATTTATCGCTCTATGGATAGTGTGTCGAAGTAGTATTGCCTGCCGAGGGACGCCATTCACTCAAAATAATAATAAGAGTGAGATGCATACTACATGACAGGCTGTCGGCTTCTCAGGCGGCCTGACAGAGTGCTTCGACTAGCGGGCAGATTATGCTGTCAAGAGCATCGTCAACCATGGAGCTCTAATTCACTATACAGCAGGGGTAAAATATTCTGGCTCCTATAATATATTGCCGAAGATGTGGTCTCTGAGACGGACGATACCGCTTCAACTGCTCTCATGGAAGCCTGGTCGGTCGGCAGCAGTATTGGGCACATTTGTCGATACAAATATGCCCACCACTGGTCGGCAGTGGGCTCTAGGAGAATTCCAGACTCAAAATGGGCACATCACCCGAAGCTTTGAGCGACACACATAAGTGTGTCCGGAAATCGCAGCTGAGATCGCAGACTGCTTGAGTCGGATAATAATTTGAGGTGGTGGCGTCGAATAACTTCTTCAAGAGCTCGAACCCAGGAAGGGTTCCCAAAACGAGTAGAGACGCGAGACTCCGAGCGGTCAGAAACTCCGCGAGGAGAGCGGAGTGCATCCATGGTGGCAGGAAAAATATCGCGTGGAAATATCCAGCGGGGGTTAACCGGAGACGTAGGTGAAAATGAGCACTTCAAGAGGTATCGAACCACCTGCAGCAAGATGCTGCCGTTGTCGCGTTTTCGCGCAGAAAAAAACGATCCGCTCGATTACTGATGATCAGAAATCTGATCGATTCGAGATGACGGATCTTCGCCGACCATAGTAGTGAGCGGCCGCGTCGGCTGTCGTCTGGACTGGGTCATCAGAAGGAGAAGCTACCGTGATCCATTTGGAAGCGTCTTCAAAGTCATTCTGCAATCGAGTGACTTGAGGTCCAGTGTCGACGACTCGTTCGAGCGCGAGCTTGACCTCGCTTCGCTAGTCCTTTGACGACACACGTTCCGTTCCATTCGATTTCGAAGGAGACTGGGGAGCGCACATACGAGCGCGGGTGTGCATTCCGTGCTCATTGCGAGTGCTTATATCGATGCGTCGATTCCGTAAACGGAGCTCCGGCTCCGGATCGCCATTAGCCACATGATCGTTCTACTCTGATAGCTCGTGATTGGCGATAGCTGAGGTGTGCTGTCGGAAGCTCGAAACATTCTTGTTTCGAGGGAGCTCTTTTTCCGGCAAAGTAATAAGTCATTCGATCCGCAGCTGTGACGAACATGTGTTCAACACGAGACCGCTGCTCTTGAACGTCTTCGACAGAAAGCTAAATGCTACCCGCTAATGATGACAGCGCAGCTGAACGTGAGTGTCTCCGGAGCACGGAGCCTGTTCCCGAGCGAGGGCCGTCTCTGGGTCTCATGCTCCATCGTATGATCGTTGCCCGATGTCCTTCCGAGACGCTCATTCCTTCCTTCACTCAGACGTAAATGAGACCGTTCCCCTCGGAAACGTTACCAGGGATCTATGAAAGCGCCCTTGGAGATTTACTTCGCCGACGATTCTACAGCTCCGCTTGACTCGATTCCCCATCATGAATCATTGAAGTGATGGAGCGAGGATTACATTTCAGGAATAGAAAGTCTTAGGTAGGCTGAAACAAGTTGAAATGCGGGGCCGAAACCCTTCCCCGCGTGAGCGTGCGCAGCGAGTCACGGCGGGTGTCATCTATTAAACAATCCCGTCGCCTCTATCCAACATGCGAGACGATTTTCACGGCTTCACAAGCTCCGGGCGACGAGCCGAGATCGGGCTCCAAGCCCCAAATTTTTCTGCTTCGGCGAAGCTCGACGTTTTCTGGGTTTTCACTCATTCGAGGCATGCCAAGATTTCAAGCAGCCGGCCGATCAGCCGAGCGTTCTGCCGAATCATTCTTGTGTCTTCAGACGAACTATACCGGGTCGGCTTTGAGAAGCTCTACCGATTTTTGACCGGATCCGTCCATTTTCCATCGAGCCGCGTCGGACTGACCGAGGTATTGAGCGAGACGATCTCAATGGTTGTCACCCTGGAGAATCGGATCCAGACTCTTCTGGCCAGAGAAATTAGAATTTCCTCACCCGAGTCTTGACCGATCCGGAGAAGATTCTGGAGCAAACCGCGATTTTCCCCGTTCGCCTCAGACATTGTCAGTGCTAGGTCGATAGCCATCCAGACCATTCCCAAGTCCGCTTGGTCTATCCTGACCCTTTCTCCATCGAGATTCAGGAAGACAGCCATAGAGGACGTGTGTGAGTTGGCGAGCCGTCGATCCAGGAGCGACCGGTTTTCCGACGCGTCTCAAGCCAACGAGGGGAAAAAGCGCCACAGCAACCTGACCGTAAGGCTCGAAGGGACGAAGACGGAATGGCGCCGTATGCAAAGTGGCTATGCGTCGCTGGTGGTCGACAAGACGAATGCTTAGAATTCAGATATCGTCCTCGAGCCTTTCGACCAGGTAGAAGTATCAAGATTTTTCATTCTGTACGCGCCGCTGCTGCCCCTTGCGAATTCGGCCACCGTCTTAAAAGGTCGCTCGAAGGGCGTTGCTTCACTTCAACCCGGAATCTGATCGGCGTCGTTGTTCCTGCGATCATCTCGCGAATTCTAGCTTCCACGCAGAATGGTTCAAAGTGTTGTTTCCGGCGGATCGTCGGTCGGAAGCGTTCGGTCGACTTTGTTTTCGTGTTTGGGGTTACCATTGTTGTCGTCGTCGTCGTCGTTCTACAGTTGCTTGCTTCGGAGTTCGAATTTCACTTGGCCTGCCAAGACCTATGCAGAGACGCGACGGGCTGTAAGAGCGGTGAACGAGTTGAACCAGAAGCCGCAAGCGCACAGATTATGGCTTCGGCGAGCACGGCGTCGGCTAACAATGTTGGAGAAGAGCGACGAACTGTTCATTAACGAAGTAGAACCGTTGATCCGTGGCTCGGAGTCAGACAGACTGAGTGACAGACTGACCGTCAACAGAAGCCGCAAAGGGAAGAAGGCACCGTTCATCACCGCTTCGAACAATAGTCGACGACAGACGAACAAAAACAGCCAGGAGTCACTTAGACTGTGACAGAAACGGTCAAAATGCGGGGGCAGTCGGGAAACCGGGTCTGCGAGTCACTATCTGAGTCGGTGCTTCGATTCCCATGCAAACAAGAAACAATCGCAGATAACCCCGAGAGCTGTTCCTCGCTTCATACCTCTTCTGATTGTTCGATTCACTATCATTGAATCCATCGGAATGATGAACAGTTTACGGTCTATTCAGATTTTCGAGATGTATACGCTCTATCGTTTGCTATCCTCTGGTTTCCTCCGGCCCCCGTCGAATTCCCTGCAGTGACTCGGCGAAAATCACGTGACAGCAGATGGCGAGTGGATTCGAATATACAGCCAAGGAGGAACCATCCGCGAGGGTCATTGCGACACCTCTGCCGGAGACTAAGTCGGGACGATGAACGACTGACCCCATCCTCATGCTCCGATTGACTCTTAACAGCATTTCTCCAGCTCGGGCAGGGTTCGAGGCGTGGCTCCCCTTCTGAATTTATTTCTGTAGTGCACCAAAGCGCACTTCAGAACCCCCTTTTCAGCTCGGACTTCCTAAATATAACTTTGCGGGCCCGCGGTTCGCCAAATCATCAAACCCAACGAGCGCGAAGTTCGCTGCTCGAATCTTCCACATCTGCAGGGGCTACAGGTCTTCCGCATTCCTTCCGCCACGAGTATTCTCCTCCTGGATTCGAGAATGAATCAGCTCCCCTCCGAGAGAATATGCATATCCTCCGAATAATCAAATTCGACTCGTCGGAAAATGAGACCGTTGGCTCAAAGAATTGAACGGAGTTTCTGGATAGAAGGGGGAGTGCTCCATCCGCAGTCGGAAGGTGTCCGACCATGATCGATGCATCGACGAAGCCATGAAGGACGATTGCCTCGAGAAGGTCGACTTCGTGGTTCGGAATCTTCATAAACTTCGATGACCAATCGATGATCACTTGAAGTGCTGAACTCTGATCGCTAGCAGGGGGAAACTATTTGCGTACTGATTCATCGAATCAGCGGCGAGGACATGTTGATACGAGCCGATCGATTGTCGAGTGGGGCTGGCTGAGCTTCACTCTATAATGGATCGTCATCCGAGCCATCAGCTCGATGTCTTCTAGGACAATTCCTCGCGAAATAAAGAAGTCTTGACAGGATCATCGATATGGATCCGTGGCTCGTGGCTGCCCGGAATTCCGCGATCCTCCCGCGCGAATTTCCGGGAGATATTCTGGACGAGTGCAAGACTTACACGGGAAGCGCCTATCGTTTTTTGCCCCGGCGAATAACCCCGTCTCTGGATGGAGTCCCCCAAGGGTTGGGAATCTTCCCGCCCATTCGATAAGCCCAAATCCACGGGTAGAGAATCGTGTGCGTAAGATCCGAGGCCCAAGGCGATTGGGATAAGACAAACACTCCGTGAAAAGCAAGCTCACCAACAATAAGTGAGATGAAATCGAAAGTTCGCTCTGGATGTGCGTGCCTCCAACGGTAAACAAATTTTAATTCGCCTGATTCCCCGAGATAACTCTCAAGCGGATGTGGTCCTCGTTATGAAGGAGAAGTCAACAGCAGCGACGAAAGGGAAACGGATTAGTGGAATAGACTTATTTTCCTGATTCTCTAGGAGATTCTCTAGGCTGCTCCCCCAAAACCTAATAGTCACTATTGGGTTTTCTCTTTATTAGGTCATCCGCATTGTGAGGCAAGGAGATGTTGCTTCCTCGAAAGCCGAATCCTGCGACTCCCATTCTGGAATCCGACCGCAGTCATTGGGGGAAGGCTGCCGAATTCAAAAAACACGAAAATATGACCACGGCATCCAGAATCGAGTACTCCCCAGATCTTCCCTTGTAGAGTCGTGGCGAGCCGAGGAGGGATGCGGCGTGCGAGTACCTACGGAATAGTCGCAGTACTTATAGTAATCACCTTACCTAATCTATGCAAGTTCAACTTGATGGTGACAAAAGATCGAGCCTCGGTGAATAGTCGACCGGCCCCGCTCCTTGCTCAGATGTCACCGAAGTCTTTCCATTCGGGAGCATCATTCGGGACATAGGAAAACTCTTCTCACACGAGGAGCATCGGGCACTCCCGGGAAGAGTTCTACGTCTTCAAATGCTACAGCTCATATTATTCCGATCGTGGTGACTTCGCCGTGTGATCTGTAGTTCAACGTTCCGGGTGATAGGCAGATAAGAGTCGGGAATCAGCGATGCTCTCTGTGATTGAGCGGCAGAACTAAATTCGAGACAATCTGGTTTCGCTCCAATAGGAAGGTTTCCGATATATATATATGTTAACTAAATTTAAATATTTTGAGCTCCGAGCAGCCAAGAAATTGAGGGACACGTGGTGGATCCGGGCTAATAATGGGTAGTACTGATTGCTGATGTGGAAGATCTCCCTCATGAATCTCCCTCGCTCATCGGAACAGAGTCATCAACCTGATATGTGATAGTGATAGGTGATTACTCGCTTGTGACATCGCGTTCCGCTTGTTTTGCCTCGCTTCGATTCTACTTCGACGTCTCGGAGGTCTTTCCGACTGTATGAGTCGATGGCGGTCCATGCGGGAATAGTTACATTCAACGGAAAAAATTGAACCAAGAAAAAGAGGTCATCCGCCGCATCCCATCGCGTACAGAAGATCACATCCCGATCCATAAATCCCAAGCTTTTCCTGGAGCAGGGAGTATCTTCCGTCTTCTCTAGTCCGCCGGATCCGATGGGGAGCGGAGACATTTTTTCCAAACCATATCGGAAATCGATGGAGCGGCCACGAAAGTAGGATGCAGTACTTTTTATGAAGCGAAGACCTTCCCATAACTCGTGCTAGGATTCGGATGGTTCGACACGCTCAGGATGACCGGGCTCTCGCTGCGTTGCTACATAACATATAATTATAGCGCACAGGCTTTGAAAACGGGAACGGTTTTCGGCTGCAGAACTCGTCGTCAGTCGCTTCCACCGCAGCGAGTTCTAGCCAGCAGACTTTTCACCACGGTGGTTGTTTTCTTCCACGTTGAGCGTTGATGCAAAGCTAATGGCGCTATCGTGGTCGTCGCATGTCGTCTCGCTCGTTCGCGGGCTTTCTCTCTCGATTTTCGACGCGGTCCGCAGTCTGATCATTCAGTTCCATCCCGAGTCCATGAGGTTGAGGCGACGGAAATTCACTCATATGTAAGCGCCGTCCACGTCTCGGCCGACTCCCGCGAAGACCTCGGCTCACGAGAGCCGAAGCGATTCCAGAGGAAGACGGCGGTTTCTGGATCCGCGATGTCGCTGACGAAGCTTCGCGAAATTCTTTGCGGGGAACAGGAAAAATCTGATCGGACTCCACGGTATCTTAGCTCTCAACCGAATCTCTGGGTAGTTTCGGCGGATCCCTTGGGGTACTTCCTCGATTATCGTCATTGTTAAACGCCGGCTGATCGTGATAAGCGTTTTTTTTTCGTACCGTTGTCGGCACCGGCTGCGATTATTGTGTCGAAAACGACGATTCCGCGCCACTGTCGTTGTCCACTCGCAATAGATTTCAGTGAGGGTCGAGATGAATGGACACCCTATATCATCATCATCATCACAGCAACACGAAGTATTTTGACGTTACCATTGTATGCGTGTGTCCGTCATCATTACGGCAGATTTCGACGATTTTTTTCGCGCTGTTCTCTTTCTTGGTGGCGTTTTCGGACTATTTACCCATTCGCTCGTTCGATGTACGGTGCCTGTTAATCGGGAATTCTCTCACGGATGCGACATCCCTTCTTCTCGCGATTCTCGTTATGCCCATTATCATATTCTCCGTCACGCGAAGCAGATTATCCCACGGAGAAACGGAAATGCCACCAACGAATCACCACACCCGGGGTCGATCAAGGGTTGGCGATTATTTTCGTGCCTTACTTATTTAGTAGGAAACTGGCTGCTCTTCAACGCAGAGAAACAGGGGAGCCCGGCGCGGAATTTTCTCCTCGAATTCCTTTCCGAAGTTCTTCATGCATCTATTCCTCGGATGGAGGTTATGGATGGGTCGATGCGGAGTTTCAAAAAATGCAGGATTTCCAGACTTTCACAGCTTTCAGTGTGATGAATCTGACGACGTTCTCACTAGTTGTTGGAAAGACGTTCCCCGGGTGAGATTTTCCAAAGCGATTGCATCGATCGATCAAGAATAATCAGAATAGTATAATCAATATCAGAACAATATGAGTATCAGAACGTTCCGTTGCTGAGGGGGCAACGAGGTTCCGTTGCTAATCTCAGGTGTCACCGGCTTATCGGTGTTAGTTCGAGAATATATGTACAATACATGCTCTTCACCGAGGCAGTACGTTGATTCCGATTATTCATACTGTATGGAGAGCTGTATGACGTCTCGATCGTCCATTCATGGAACCATCGATCAAACTTCTGACCCGCAACTCGCAAATACGAGGTTTCAATGATCAGTAGACGGTAGTTTGCCTCTCGCTCATACAATCGCATCAACACAGAAAAATCACACGGAGCCGCGACAAACCTGACGCGAAGCAGCCTCGCGGAGCAGGATGGATGTGCGCGTGTTAGTCCGTACGTTTTCCCATGACGAGGAAAAGTAAGAGAACTTTTCTGAAGGCCGATATCTGCTCGCTGCTCGGGTATCTTTTGAAAACTCTGCCGAAGTCGCATGTCCCACAGAAGCGCATCGCTGCAGACTCTGGCTTCACGCTCGTTCAAGTTTCCTCCTGCAAGGACCGGTCTTCTCCGACCGGGATGCTTTGTTGGCGCGGCTTCGACTACCACATAGGCAGCGCATCTGTCTCACAGTCAGTCTGACAGCGTGCAACTCGCATTGGGAACCAGACCATGATTCGCTCCAGAAGCCGCATCGCCCGACTAAGATTTGCGCTCTTGCACCTCGCAGGAATTCGGAAGAACAAAATACATAGAAAGTATTTGCTAGTATTCAAATCAAGGTTCCGAGTTGAACGATCCGCGGTATCTGATTTAATTCTGGACTCAGGCTGGAATCATGGAGGTCAACCTCACCTGCTTACCAGCAAAGGAACAATTAAATGCATTCGGTAACATGGTCAGGGGCTGGAAGTGGATCATGAGGCTCCAAATGCAGGCTTCATGCTGATAGTAGGATCGAGTCGGGCGAGTTGGGATACTACGTCCTCGATTGGGACTGTGAGTCACGGCGTATTTTATAGAAGATCGGGCATTGTAGGTTTGTGGAGTGTATGAATCCTGTTCCGAGTCGTACAATGATCAGCCATCAGTGACGAGGTCATGGTACCGGACCCAGAGCAGCTGTCAGTCACAGTCGCTGGAGCCATATGTAAATTGAGCTCCATGAACGAGGTGACTTGTTAGGACAACTGTCCGCTCAGTTTCAGTGAGCAACGGAATGCCGGTCGGTCAAAGCCGCTATACTTCAGACGGCGATTCCTTCGAGTTTTCCGCCACCATCGGCTCGATGGTTCCTCCCGAAAACTTCGAAGACGAATAGCCAAATCAAGTCTCCGGGAAAGAAGGGAGTGCCGATTCCGACCCTGATGGAGAAGACCCATTGCCGATCAGCAGCGGATGATCGAACTCCACGAAGAGCTGGGGATTTATCAAACTAGACAGCCGCATCATCTTGACGATCCGGTGGACCCGGCTGTCTACTACGATATTTCATCACGGAGGATAAAAAGAAAGACTAGGTCTTGAGTCTTTCGATTGATAAACGCTCTGAGCTACACGGGGAGAGAGCGGCCACGCCGACAGCCACGACAGCGAAAAGAAAAAACAACGACGACTCTTGAGAAACAAGGCGTGACTTTCGATGTGAGAGAAGCTGAGTAGGGAAACCATGGAGCGGTGCTGACAGCGAAAGGATACCGAGATGAGAGCTCAATGAGGCTTCTCGGTATCTGTCAGAACAAAAGCGTCGTGTAGAAACATTAGAGGGAGGGAGAGAACGGGCCTTGACGGGAATAAATAATTAAGATGGAAAAGATACCGCAATGCTGCATGTTCTCTTGGAACAAGGACGCGCTTTGTCGCTCTAGTCGAAACGACAGACATCAATGTCGAGACCTCATCTTCCGACTCGAAATGATGTGTCATGCAATCGATCATTGAATGCTAATGAGTAATGAGACTCGAAAATTCAAGCGATACAAGTGCACAAACGAATTCGTATCCTCATGAAAGGCTCCAGGGAACAGATGCTTCCGCGAGCCATTGATCTCCTGTCGAGAACTCTTCTCAGGAGTCAAATGTTGCCGGATGAGAATTCGCGACACGGAGACAGAGCCGAGATTGAGCTGCCCACTCTCTTAGGGAACGAGGAAACCGTATTTTCCGTCACCGCCGGCCTGATGCCAGCGATCCGCGTATGTCCTCAGAGGAGCAAGCACTCATGTTCGATATGTACTTCCAATCTGTATGCCGTATGCTTTATTCAACGGGTCGTACCGGTAATCGGCGTTTTTCTCCGCTCTGGAGCCTCTGACTGAAAGTGATCAATGACCGCATTCAAGGTGTAAAAGAGGAGGTGTAAGAGAAGGTCTTTGCGAATGGAGCTGGCAGGATAGCCAGGAGTTCAGAGGACGGCAACGAGCCCTGAGGCTCTAGCCTTCCGATCATATAGCGATTGCGGGCCTACGCCGAACGTGGCGACACGCGGCTGAGCACCGATCCTTACCACTGGTTGAGGATCGAACAACTCGCTTCGGTGTCGAACTTGGAATCGGCTCGACTAAGTCATGCGGACCAAGCTCTGAGCATCCGAAGATCCTATGGCGAGCTAAGAAGCTTCGAATGAGTTGTTCGGGCCACAGAGAGCGATATTGGGGCGGTGAAGATTATTCGATGACACTTCGAGCACTTGGCTGGGCCGTCAGATGTGGGAGACATGCGCGAAAACGGTGATTTCGATGGTAATGGCATTTAGAATTGCACAAGCTGTCACCTACTCCTGCAGAGTGGCCATTGTTCGAATACATCTGTACGTAATGGTCGCCGCGGTCGGCAGCAACCTTGTTGTCTCGTCGGCACTCATTTTACAATACACAGTTTGAATGAGAGAGTTCTGCAGAGCTGCCAGAAAGAAGACATTCACGCCCTTTGAATTCAACAGATCATTCTGGCTCGGCTGATTTACGTGACCAATCCGTTTTCTCCACGTTTGTCGAACTCTCGTTCACTTTATCTTCGCTTCCGAGCGAGAAGAGCTCTCGTCGAGACGCGACCCGATTGATGTGATGCAGAACGGGCTCCGGATCGATTAATTATTCAATCAGACAATCGAAGATAAGACAAACGTCAGACGTTTCCTGAACGTGCGGGCCTTGCGGCAGGGATTCAGGGGTGGGAAAATCGCTGTCGCCTACAGGAAGACCTCTGCCATCAATTCGAAATATTCCGGGAGAGACAGAAAACTTTCAGAGAAAGAAGGAACGATTGGGTGAAGATGAGCGACGTGAGTTTCATGAAAGTGTGGCGGCGGTGGGTCCTAACTTCGCTTCGTTTCTTTATCGAATCATCGGCATAGGTACTTCATACTTACGCTGCTGCAGGGAAATACTCCAACAACCACGATCAGTGAACCTCACAGTATATCCGAGTGGACGAGACAGGAAAATGGTTGAATTTACCGCACGGCGACACTAAAATCCATTGCTGGCACGGTGTCCACACACAGACAAGATGTAATTCCCGAATGGTCGGAGTCGTGCAAGTCAAAACCACAAGCTCTCAAAATATTCCTGCCGGTATCGTTCTGTGATCTCTTCCTTCCACAAACTGAAATGCAGGGACTGATGCTAGCCAGTCCACGTGAAACACAGAGACACACGTTGGTCACGTCGGGTTGTTCACACGGACCCCTCACTCAACTCAACACCGAACTGGGCGAGCGGACAGCAGCCTGTCAACCAACGAGTCGATGGAATCAACGATTACAGCCCAACGATCGATGTGACGTTGATTTCTTCTTCTCTGTGCATGTAGCACTGCAGGGAGACGAAAAGGCGTTGTCCTCGCAGTCGGCGTTGTCAATTGAACTCCGGGCCGGTCGGAGGGACAAACGCTCAACGAGCAAGGATTGAAGTGATTGAATTCATGAACTATTATGGACACGCGTGATGTCGAGGCGGCTTGGGCAGCGCGCCGGCTGGAACGCTCCTACTTCGTGTGTCTGGACTATGGCACAGAGCACCAGCGTAGAGCCAACCAGCATCAACCAGCCAGCCAAGTGTCTCACTGGAAAGGGATCAACAACACAAAGCAGCGACAGCGCCCTCTCACAGCGCCTGCAGGTACTTTCTGAGTGGGTGACCGAGCGCGAGCACGCACTCGCTCGCTCATTGAAACTCTTTCTGAGATCTTTTTGTTTTCTTTCCTCCACCGACGGCTATGACACGCCGCGACAAGATGGTCACCACGTCACCGAGCGAAGGGCGACAATCGCCAATCGAGTTCTCTTAGGCGTAAAGAAGAGAAGATGGGGAGCACCGCCCGACGACGAAAGACGAGCTCAGCCAGCTCGACCACCTACTAGCGGAGCCGACGATTCACGGATGCAAGTTGAACCTCTTTGAGCGCAATTAAACGGGAATCGCCCCGAAACAAATCAATTATGTTCTAATTGAGAGCATGGGTTATCGAGTGATCAACCGATAGCCTCCCCTCGCCGCTGAAGATTGCGATGTTGATTCTTGGAGCTCTTCCAGGACTCCTCACAGAGGATTTCCGAAATCCTCCGAGGATAGAGTCACTGGATACAAAAAACGGATGTCGAGTTTCACCTATGCATTCAGAGCGTCTGCTGACTGAGCGCTGCAGTGGCCGCCCTTGGAGAAACAAGCGATCATGTTGAACTTGGTGAAACATGAGTTGGGCGAAATTGAGTGTCGAGTTTGGAACTTTGTGTAAGGCAGATCTCATCTCCGATCTTCCGGTGCTCGAGGATTCGCTCAAAATACCGAGATCGAAGCAAATTTCGACTCAAGTCTGCTATTGTGATCAAGATCGCGTCGAAATGCGGTTTGCGACAGAGTCGTAGCTCGTGGAGCTTAATCGATAGGTGGACGGAATTCCTGTCGGAGTATGTTATGAAGTTATGAACAGCAGATTCCCCGTAGATACACTCTCCTCAGCATCGGCCGAGGATGGAAAATTCGAAATTCGAGAGAACGGTGGGAGACGGACGGAGGAGCACTTATACGAGGAGGAAGAGAGCGAGAAGACAATGAGAAATAAGATTAGAGGCAGAACAAAGACCAGACGAAGAGCACTATTAACGCTCTCAACGATAGACACTGGAACTCTACGTGACTGGTAAGCTTCGCCGACATCGGACCCGGCTCGTGCGATCCGCCGGTTCGGCGCATTTTCGGCCGGGCTCCTTCATACCTAGCTCTGTTCTCGTCTGATCAGTTTCCTCTACGAGAACCAGACCTAGTACAATCATTATTCAGGTTTCGAAGCAAATTCGTCCACGTAAAATCCGATCGCAATGGCGTCAATCGTAGCGTGGTTTTCTAAAATATGTGTTCTGAACGGCGCAACGCGACCCATTACGTGTCGGTCGGCTCCGGCTGCGAATCAAAAACATTTCTTGATGAAGCCGGCGACGATCTGCTTCACAAATCGATGTCAGGCTCCCCGTCCCGTCTCCATACCTGGATTGACCAATCGATGACGTTCCTTTTGCTCGTTTCCTCACTGAAATGATTTTTCCGTTCGGTTTCTGTGTATCCCTGCGACACTTCTCCTACCACTCGCTGCAGCGCTGCTTGTCTGACTCCGTCTGGTACTTCGTCGCGTGAATTGTCCGCAGACCTCCAGATACCGTGACATTCCGCGCTTTTTTGAGAGCTCGCGAAATCAATGATGGATTATCCCAAAAGGAACGAAAATTCGTTTCCGATGCAGAGCTATGTTTCTCGTCAGGCTCACGGAAGACCTGAGGACTGCGGCCCTCGATGATGAGTCTCACGTCATTGGCGTCTAGGTCAGTCTGAAGTAGTCTCGGGAGTTCTCCAGATACAGCAAAAACTAGGCGCTTTGCAACGGAGCCGCAGCCCGACTCTGTCTGGAACGGCAAATTCATGTACTAAACGTCAAGGTGCATAGGGACAATCTGCAGCCCGTTTGGGCGAATTCGCGTCAAGCACGGCTATTATCAGGAGGGGATTACGGATCACGGCAAGAAAAATGTCCCCCATCGCAGCTCCATTGGCATCATACATGTTTTCACGGTCTCTGCGAAAACGCTGACGAATATCAGGAGCTCTGTCTTGTCGATTCCGCTTAGGCTGTCTTCGTGTTTGCAATATTCACCCTGGTCGTCACGAAGTATTCCTGCATGATGATTGTCTACAGTCCAGCAATCAACATTGGGGCGCGAGCACGTCAAGTCTGGTCGACTTGTTTTTGCATGAGCTGTTATTTTGCGGAATCAGCGGGAGTGCATTCCTGATTTTTGCTTCACTTCATGCCCTCGAAAGGTTCTCTGACTTGAAAGAATCCTTCCTGAGCATCGACACTACAACGATGAAAATAGCATCCTTGAGCCGGGTGAACGACAATGAAGAACGAGAACGGACAACAAGTCTGACGAGACTTGAAAAGACTCCAGGGGATCGCGTGGGACGCATCGAATCGTCGCCAGAGCTAGAGAAGCACCTGCGGACCCTTACGACTTTATGGGGCCAGAAGAATGGAAAACAGGCATCGGTACTCAAATTTCTCGAATGCTGGTCGATCTGCATTTCTCGGCTTCCTGCTCGACCTTGCGCTACGATTCCGGAGCCTCGACTAAGAGGACTATTGGCGATTTCATTTCCCAACCTCTACGATGTCCTCGCACGCGATCGCTATCCGGTAGGTAGGCAGCTTTCTTCCTTCCGTCTGAGCTGTGGACGCGCATACGCGATTCACAATTTTTTCCCCTCTATCAGACGTTTCCCTGGCTGACCCGAGGCATGAATAGCGTAACGAATGATAAAGTATATCGGAGCAGGCCCGATTGCGATCTCGCATGAATAAAATTGCTTGCGTTCGAGATCAAGCGAAAAGAGTGAAGAGTAGATATCGGAATGGAAAAACAAACCGCATGTCGCAAGCCAAACGATATCGATTGACATTGGGAGCTCGCCAGAAACTGTCCGGCGGAATTGATGCTATGCCTCTCGGGATTCGAGGGATCCTCTCAGAGTGGTTTCTAGCTCGCTCGGGAACAAAGGAAGCAGCCTGCATTAGCCTCCGACGACTCCAGAGCTTGCCGGAATCGATCGGAGTCGAATTCAAACGCGCATAGATCAGCGTCCCACGACGGAGAGCATCTGGGAACGTGCGCCATCAATCGAGGGTTCGCCTCCACGTCCCCGAGGTTCTCGTAGTTTCACGTGATCGAGCTATTCGAGTTCGAAGCTCGTCTCCCGAGACGGCGCTTCTGTTAAGCGACGCTGGATACAGCCACACTCGGACGGATCAGCGCCCTTCAATGCTGATGCGTGTACCGACTGACACATTCTGTATCTGGATGATGGACCTTTGGGTTCTTCGAAGGGGACGGTAAAATTATCATCGATACAGGAGAAGCGGCATCGAGGTGTTCTCTCGAGAGGTGACCACAGGCAGGTCGGACATGTCAATGTCCGCGGCACGCAACGTCGAATGGTATTGCGTAAGACAACTTTTAACACCAAAAGTTTTTATGACGAGATCCATTAGAGGCCCTCGCGTATCCCTCGGCCAAATTGCCCTTGTGACTGTCGGTCCATCCTTCGCGCCAGCAGAAGTGCTCATCTGGGCAGCTTATGAATGAATCAATCTATCGAGGAATGATCAAATCAAGCTACGCTTACGGAGCAAGACAGGAGGGGGGAACTCCTGATTGAACCCCGCGATTCGCGCCTCTCCGCTCCGATTCTCCGAACCGTGGGTAGGTATTGAAGTTCTATGGAGGTTACATTGGATATTTCAGGACCTCTTTATGGCGGACTTATGAGGAGCGTAGATTTTTGCTGTGAACTTTCACAGAGAGGGGGCAAGAGATAACCCGTGTAGTAGATGCCTAGTCCCCCGTGCGCTCAAGGAGGCGGAGTTTACCGTGTCCGCGTCTCTCGCAGCGAGCTACTTATGCACTATAACGAGGAACATCCAGTTAAAAAGTTTCCTACTTGATCCTCCATGCCGCTCCAGTGCAACCCCGTGCAGCTACCGAGACAAAAGTCGCGTGCGTCGGTCACGTGAGCGTGGATAACGGTGACTGGAAGGAGGGAGCGAAGCCATACTTCGATAAGCATAATTATCGGAGATGCCGCTCGCCATCAGTTTCCGATCTGTTTCTCTGGTCTACGCTCTACTCGGGATTGTTTTCTCCAGGACTGCTCTCAGTGAGAGCGGAAAGCATTCTATGGACTGTCTATCCAGGATTGTATGGCTTTTCTAGAAGCTGCATCGGTCCGATGTGTTTTTTCGGCTTCCGCCGAGTATTAATCTCCCTCATTCTCGAGGGGAATCTTCTCTCTGGAATCTCCGAAACATCAAACCAAGGCTGTTGACTCATCAGGAGTTAATCCCGATCGAAGCCGAGAAATATGATCGACATGGCCGATAACTCAATCTATTTCCCTACAGAATAGTTTCCATCTGGGGCGGACGGAAATTTCATTCGTCAACTAAGTGTTGTAGATCATCAGTCATCATTTCTTCTCTCGGAAAAAATCGAAAATCTGATTCTCTTCTCGGTCACACAAGCGGTACAGGTTCCGAGGGGGAAACAGCAACGACAACAAGACAGACAACACCACCGAGGTCGACTCCGAGGACTACGAGCATGCGACCCTCACTCCTGAGCGAGCTGTGCTCCTCTCCCACCTTCACCCCTGCCTTCGTACCCCAGGAGCGAAGCAGACGAAGGGAACCGCTCACACGGTGTGAGGCTGCATTCCCAGTGTAGTACTCGTAATAAAAGAAGTTTTTGTGCGTCGATCGAATGCTCGGATGTCTTGTGTAGATTGATCTTCGTTGTCCTCCCGTCGAGCTGTGCCGAAGCGTCTTACGTCTCCGTGGATTAGGATATACTCAGTGATCGTGTCGTCGAATTCAGGAGGGACCCGGCACTCCGACCACGAAGAAACTTACTTTCGCTCCGAGATGAGCTGCGAGTCCGACGCCGAGAGCTGAGCGCTTGCTCGGAGCGCGTGTCCGGAGTCGACATTGGTCCCAACATGAGTTCTCTGCCCTGGTTGTCAGTTAAACTTCGCGATTGGATTCTGATGCGCCGTGCCTCGTGCAAAGTTTCGGATTCTTCGAGTCCGGAGGCGACGCGACGGAAAGTTAACTGAACTGTCTCTTACCCCATCCGCTTACCTGAGGGAGCGCTCAGGCGAGCCGGTCGGAGACGAACAGTGTTTCTGGGGAGACGCTGAAATTAGTTCCGTTCAGGCGCTGAATCAATGAGAAGGCTTCCGTTACGCCGGAACCGGGATACGGTGGTTGGAACGGAAATGTGCCAAGCAAAACATGGACTGCAGTGTACATATCTCGCAGTAGTCACGCAGGATCAATAAGGATAATAAAGCATCGACGCTCATCGCCGCCGGTAGAGCTCTGCACCGAACTTGAGGGTAGCAACTGTGAGGAATCCCCGATTCGTCTGCGATTGCGGCTTGGCCGGTCGTGATATCGGCCAGCGTTTTCCCTCCACTTTCCACAAAAGAACAATCTTCGGAAATTATCAACCCCATGACAAGGACTTCTCCGAAGGGGGGGGTCTCATGTCCAGACAAGGAAGCCCTTTCCGGAAAACACCACGGCACGTCCTGGAGAAGTCTGGCAACGAGATGCTGTGACATCTGAGGAATCTTCATGAGAACATTTTGCTTCATAGAACGGCATTAAGGGAATTGGCAAGAGGAATAAAAGAAGCGATAGTTATTCGAGTTCGTGTTTGGATGCCTAAAGGTTGGAGTGCTCAAGTGAGACGTCGCAATCGATTCCCTTCTCGACCGGAAGAAAAGGGACGATCAAAGGCTCCCCCAAGTGTTGTGATTACTCAAAGCGCGGACGGTCAGACCGCAATTTCGCTGCAACGACTCGACAACAAGGAGCGCTAGTCAGACACTCAGATGGCCTCGCAGCAGCAACGTGAGAGCAAGCTGGAACAACTGTCAGCTTGCGAGTCCGCTCGATAGCCCCCCTTTGCAAGTCAATTGCAAACACCCGGGGCGCCATCTGGCGGCAGTACAGGCAATTTATCGTCAGTGAAGAAAATCATGTCTGAGGTAAGTGAGAATATGTAGCGAACGGTGACCGTCCCTTCCTGTATCGAACCTTCCACGAATTCGGCTCCGAATTGCAGAATGAGGTTTCCAAATACTCGATTGAATTCATCCGGGAGTGCACATCCTCCTGTCAGCGGATTAATAATAAATTCGCTTCGTTTAGAAGATTGTTCGCTGCAGCGAGCGTACTTTGCCGTGGAATCGACGGGGAGCCAGCTAAGGGATGCTGCTGTATTCGGAATCAAGTCCCCATGGTCCAGATTGCCCACCAGGAACTTGTGTGCGACGAATTGAAACTTTGTTACTCTTCATAATCCACCAGATTGTGCTCTACGGTCTGTAGTTGGGTCCCTCGATCGGTCGAACTCCGGGGCTCATTTTCACTATCTATTCGCAACACGCATTTGCGACTCATTAAGATAAGCTTCGCCCTGTGTGTGTTGCGGCTCCCCATCGGGAATGCGGCGTGCTCTCGACTGCACACCCAACGGGTAGGCGACAGAATCTGTCCTTCGCCCAGTACCTTGAGCAGGAGGAAGCCTCAACGCCCCCTCCACCGAGCTGACCGTAGAAAAGACTTCACATAAGAAGGAGGTTTCCGCGGTTATTCTTGGATCGATTCCATCTCCCAAACTCTGACAAGACCTTTGTCAATGAGAACTCTTGAGTCACAGGTGTGCTCGGGACCGGGATCCGATTACCGACTCCCAGTTCCTGCGGAATTTCGTTCCGGGTCTGATCCAGCGAATTGAAGCCCTCGTCCCCTACAAGAACGAGAGCTAGTAGTCCGGAAGCTCCGATTCCGGAGCGAGATGAATTTCATCGAGAACAGGACGACTGAATAACTCCTGCAAGAGGGAGATACAATCGAGATCAGATGCTCGACAAGCGCTCACTTTGACTGATTATGACCCGCTGCACCGCAAAGAAACGGCGCGAGGCGCTCAACGTTGGGTGTCGGGATCTTATGCTTTGGATTTGGCACATATGTATGACGACCTGTGCCAAATTGGCTGGTAATTATCTTTGATCCAGCCCTAATCCGAACAGGATAAGGTCGGTACGCTGATAATGGCTTCCGACCGGCTTTCGGGCTTTGTAACGTCAGACCGAATATACGAATACGTCTCCTGACCTTTGCGACATTCTACTGACTCCGTTCCCAAAAACTGATGGAGACGCTCCCTTGGCTATGCTTATTTCCCTCACACGGAGACAATAGCAGCTCCGGGACCTGCCAGGAACCGCGACATGCCGGAAACGAGCGTGACGGCGCCGTGGGACCGCGAGATAGGAACCTGACGGATCCATTCCTCTAAATCATGAGCTCCTTGAGCCATTATGCAAAGCTGTTTGATTCGATAGCCGTCGAAGTCCCCCCGAAGGTCTTCGAGTCCTCACTCGAAGCAGCAGCGAACGCTGGATTTAGGAACCAGTAAGGAGTCGATCCCAGAATACTACCAATTATTCAGATCAGGTAGGAGGCTAGAACGAGAGCTCCGGGTTCTCAGGCGCGAAGGTCCCGACTCACTCCGTCGCTCTCTTGAAGGCATGCCTCCGCTTGTATTTTAGAGATAAGGACTAAAATATTAGGATCGAAAGTTGCTCGGGAGAACGCTCGAGTCGACTCTGAGGAGCAGGGACTCACATTGTTTGGGGAGAACATCATCAATAGGTGAAGATCCCAGAAAAGACAGGAAATTGAGCGGCAGAGCGGGAAATAACGAAAACGAAAAATCACAAGTCATAAGGAAGATCGTCAACGGGAAGTTGACCCGAGCCGGCAGGAGAAACCTTTCATGATCTCGAGAAGAAGCCAAATTGGTCCCTGATCGGGGAGCTGGGGCTTGTCCGGATCACACAAGTCGGAACATACCGTGCTCGTTAGTTGCTTACCCTTGCGAACTTCGGGTGAATGGCTGCTTCCGTGACGCCTTCTCGAAAGTAGACTAGGACGAAAAGCTCTCGGATGAGAGGGAATATCGGCGCAAACATCCGCGCAAACATCCAAGATTATTATGCGCGGATCCATGGATCACAGAGCATCGGCTTTGAGATTTGGAGGTCGGAGAGCAGCGCGAGAAATGAAAAGATATATTCCCTCAGAATCGGTGTAAGCGAGAATCGATAAATCTCGAATATCTAACGAATGGGGAGAATCGAAAGCAGAGACGAGCGACGGCCGATGAGGGCTCGTCGGCGTCACAAATAAATCCCTGTGACGAGATTCGTTGCTGCGCGCTGCAAATTGAAAGTCGGGGAACGTCGTCGAGAACAGCGCGCTCTCAGGAATTGCGAGCGGTCCCGTCATTCCGTCTCTTCGAAAGAGAAACGGAATTTTTGATCCTGGCGACTTCCGGGAATTAATTTCTCGATCTCTAGTGATCCGGCCGGACTCGTCTGAGGCTCAGATCAGGAGCAGTGACTGACACTGCCAGGAACTGGGGAGACGACCTTCCACAGAGATGGGTGGAATAATTGCTGTTCGACGTGAACGGTGAAGAGTGGAATAGAGAGCAAATAGCTCGTTATTTCGTCTGGAAGAAAAACAGCGCGATTACATTGTGCGGGCCGATGTTTACCCTCATACTCGGATGGAGGGAATTCTGCCATGCCAGCCGAGGTTCAGAGCGAAATCCAGTTGTTTCATGCGCGAGGCCGGGACTCCTAGTCGAGGGTCTGGAAATCAGTCGAGGAGTAATGCCAATAAAGTCGAGTCACAGACTGTCGACCGACCGGAAATGAGCAGACAGGCAAGCCGACAGAAAAGTTGACTCGAGCTTGGAGCAATTCATTGCTCGGAAACGCTTTTGTCCATTCTGCCTGTCACTGTGTCGTGCGATTGTAGCTGCCGCTCCTCCCATTTTCGTTGGAAGTGGTGGAGTCCGCGTCGTCTTGGATACAGCAGCGAGCAGTACCTGGCGGCTGAGACTCGTGGTCACAAATTCGATTCCATTCAAAAGCGCCTTTATTTATAGTGCGGCGATTCCGCGACCGAACCCGAACTTAGGATCCAGCCGACGCCGACTCTGTCAACTCTAAGATCTCGGCTCCGGTAGGTCGCTATACTGGGACCTCGATCATGCAGCGGCGTATCCGGGCTCTCTCCCGGGTGTACCCTGAGATTTCCTGGAAGTTGGGCAGGTAGTCATAATGATGGCAAGTCTTCTCGGTACTTCGCTATTTGATTAATTGACTAAAATCGGGAGACTCGGCCCCTGAGCTCCCCCGTATGCGGTCTCGTCACCATGGGGAGTCCCGAGATGAGCCGAAATATTGGGATCGAGAACGTCATTCTCTAATTATAAAAGGATAGCTTCCACAGCATTCCGAATCGTGACAGAAACGGATTATCGCTGACTGCCCTCCTCAGCATAGGGAGCTGTCCTCGCGACAGGTTGCGCAAAGTAAAGATTTCATTTTACCGCGTTTCGGTCAGCTCCCTTCGGGGAAAATCTGGAAATCGTTCTAGATTCTCATTCATGCGGTGCCCTCACGTCGTTTCTCGACCAAACTTTCCTTCGATTGTGAGTCGGACTCGAGTGCAACTCTCATATGGACTGCCCCATCCACAGCAGTGAAAAACTCAAGCAAGTAATAGGGTCGAGCTTGCCGCGGCCCGCATCAGAACCAGGACACGAGGACACATCGGAACTATTTTCGGAGAAACTTGTTTGCTGAGCTCGCATGCCCATGCTCCCTCTCTATCACAAGCTGAGTGAGGGACCGCTTCCGTTCCCGACTGACAGAGTGCTCGTAAAACTCATTGCAATGCTTGCAAGAACGTTCGGACACGCATATACATATATGTATGTGCGAATGCGTGCCGTCGGGCAGGGGCCCCGATGCGGTTCTAAGAGAGCAATAAATTCAAATCACTGGTTTGCTCTTGAGCGTTCTCTTTCGCATTCAAGAGAGTTAGCTTCTGATACGGACAGTTATACTGATTGAAAACGACCTGCCGAGAAGTGTCGGACCACCGAAACTCGGAAGCAAGCTCCCGTCATGAGGCGATCAGAATTAGCGCCACTGGGGCGACAAATCATCTGCTTGGGTCTCTTCTACCCTCCCTTGTGGAGTCGATCACCTTAGACGGACAAGATGCCCTTTTCCGACCGGACGCTTAGAGAATCGCTGGGGACGAAAACACCACAGGATTCGAAGAAGGCCCGAAATTGCTCGAGGCTGAGCCCTGCAGCGGGATGCTGCGCGTTGCACACCACCGGAGGGCGACTACCCCCAGACACGGATCCTCGATGTGTCATTCCGATTTTCGGAGTTTCCGTGACGGAGAGCTCGAGAACCATGGCCATGAATTCTCAACAAGCCGATATGAGAAACTAAAGGGAGCGAGTATGTGGCGTTTGCGAGACATATTACTCGCGGAGATAGTCGAACTACGGCGAGTCAAGAGCTCGGCGCCGTGGGCGTGAAGACCTTCGAGTCCCGTCAATCGCGAGACTTTGAGTGGTTGTTGCTCAAAGACTCAGCGCATTTTGGTTACATCCATATGACTTGCGTGTCGAGTGGCGGGGAATCCGCGAGGGGCCGAGAAGGGAGAAACTGCAATTTCCCTCGACCTAGGTTATCTGAGACTTTCTCGGTCGACCATCGGCTTAGCATCCGCTCCGCATCAGGAACCGCGAGCAGGCGCTTCCAAAGGAGTCTGGGATGCGCTCCCCAATCCGCTCAACATGGCACCGCGTCGGAATCGCAATCTCTCGTGATTAGAAATTTGCTTTCTCAGCGCTCTAGTTCCTAGTTGCGACATATACCGAGAGTGATGAATCCCTCTGGGGCTCGTGTCGCTCTGGGAGTCCCAGACCCAGGCGTTCAGCCGAGGGCCCGTGCGGGAAGCTATTCCGATTCCAGCGATGGAGCGTCTTGAAGACATCTGCTCTCCTACCATAGAATCCCACTCGAGCCTGTCGAAGCTGTTCTCGATTGATAATTTGACAGCACATTGATGTGCAAATGCCAGGAATCAGCGTCTCGATTTTAATTCATCTGATTCGAAGGTCGAGATACCGTGCGAGGCTCCTACGCAGTCGCTGATGCTCGCGTATATTTACTACGGTCTCTCCGAAATGAAAGAATGATATGAAATGCGCTTCGATCTCCCGCCGAATAAAAACGGAGTCCGCCACGGAGGATTGGCTCCCACGGGCGCCAGAAAGGCTTAGATGCCGAATCATCACGGTGAGCTTTCGCATCAATTACAAGGGCGCCAATAGTTGCGGGGGCGCCATGCCAATAGCTGGAGCAATGACACCATCGTTCTGGAGAGCGCTTAGCTGAGGAAATTCCGAAAAAATCGAATCGACAGCTCTACCAGCAGCCGAAAAATGATGATGTTTGCTCCTTGCTCTATTGGAAGCAGTCGGGAATGGACGAATCAATCTTCTTGCGTCACGCAATGCTAGACAACGCACCTCATTCGCTCATCCTTTCATACTTTCCCTCCGTCACGTGCGGATCCGTATTGGTAATCATCAGAGCCGTACCACACGAATTAATAGACGATCTCTGATGGAAGTTCTCCAAGCCCGCGAGAGATTTCCCCCGCCCGGAGATGATTCTCGAAAATTTGCCCGCACAAGCGATGATGTACATGGCGATGGTGTAAAATGACACTTTCCGATTCTTTCTTCGCGTACCCATGAAACAATTATTACAGCTACTGGGACGGTAGCGTCATTTCGCTTCATTCCACAACCGTTTTTTCGGCTCTGATCTTTTTTCAATTACTCATACACTACAATTACTCAGATTCGACATTCCATCAGAGCCAGGGATTCGTCAACGTCCGACGGAGCTCCCTACAATTACGGAGGAGCACATATTCGTCGTCGAAAAAAAGACAGATAGCCCATGCCGGCTGAATCCACCGCGGATTGAGTTTCACGGGGTCAGCGACCCTTCGCCGTAGACTTGTCAAGCGATGTATGTACACACGCACCGCTGTGAGCCAGCTAGGAAGTCGGCTGTTCGCTCGCGAGCTCTCACAGGCAATGTACGAAAGCGGAACCGGTCGCAGACTGAGTCGGTCGACGATCAGCTTGGACAGCCAGCGAGAGTCAGCAGCTTCCATCTGGCCCCATCTGAATGAAGTAGGTACATATGAACGAGCGGGTTCCCCTCTCTTGAGATCGCTGCGGGCTCGTCCAACCAACTCGGCTCGCCATTATGGGGTGTGCTCCATAAATGCTCCGTGAGTCCAGCTATTCACTCCAGGCTCGCTCCGTTCTGCTGCTTATGGCACTAAAATCACCGAGATTATCATGCGGGCGCTGAGAGAAGGCGCATTATTGAAAGCCAGAACTGCGTTGACCCAGACGCATCCCTGAATTATAAGAAGCGGACGACTTCTTGCAGGAAGACCACTGACTTTTTCTCCGTATACGTCCGATCAGGACCGGTATACGAACGAGATTCAACGAAGTAATTTGGGGTTCCTCGCGTGTGGGAGAGAGATCACACTGGAAAGATTCATTATGTCGCACACGAACTGTACGGCTCGGGGCACGGAACGCTGAGTTTATATGCAGTCTGGCGGAGGACTCCCGTCTGTAATCTCCAGCCGGTTCTACATAGAATACTCGACGTGCAGCGACAATCACCGCACGCTTCGAAATTGAGCGTTATCCCAAGCGAGGTTCAGAGTCCTTTGAATGTGACGGACGGGAAAACTTCCGAGCACGACGCAGACTTTTTCGAACAGAACTCGTTCCCCACGGATAGACCGGGAGCTTCGCTTGGACGAAAAAAGAGGTGCTGTCGTTTGAAACTTCTGAAATTCAATTTTATGCCGTGCCATTGTGTCGATCTTACTTCCTGTGACGCACTGTACCTCGACCAGCCGAGGGAGTGAGAGTAGGCGAAGGTCAGCCACTTCGGTGAGAAGCGCCGTTGGCTGACCGCATTCCTGGGGATTAATGTGGAGTGGTCGATTATTGGGTCCCAGAGTGGCGCCTGTCAAGAACTGAAACAACTGAATAAGGAAAAGGTCCAGCTGAGCTCATTGCGCACGCGCAAGGGCTCGTTGATTCTGAAGCTGATTCATCATCCACATTTCATCAGATCTCGGTGCTGACACTGTGCTGAGGTTCATCTGCTCTCGATGACAGACTCACGTCATTATTGCATCATACGTCACGTAGCGTGGACACCTGACCCGTAGCGGATCGAGTTGGCTCGCCAATGTGGAGGAAGAGCGTATGTTTTTCTTTTTCAGACCTCAGATTGGCAGAGCCACCCGATTCCTCAATAATAATAATAATAATATTTATTCGCGTTTTACGCAGTTTTGGTGATCTCTCTGACGATCTCCGTGATCGTTCGGTTTTCGAAATATATACACTTTAAGATGTGAAGTCGATTGATTCCCGCTTCACCACAGTATTTACATGTACATAGATTATCACAATTCACGAAGAAGTCTTTTCTCGTGCAGATTTTGTGGTGGTATCCGTGATAGGTTATTCGGCAGATGGCGGCACGGCTGCTCCGGTTCGCGAGTTTCCATCCTTCCGCGCGGAACGCCGGCCCCTCTGAGTAGACTTGGATGTTGAACTCGGCATTTTTGCGATCGAGGTTTTCCTTGTACTCCTTCCACACTGTCTCGTCGAATTTGTAACCCAGCTCTTCGAGGTCCTCGCACAGGGTTTTCTCTTTCGTCAGGGTGAGCACGAAGGTGTTCGATGTGTATTTGCTTAACCCGAGAGCCGATTTGAGGTATAGTAGTTTGCATTTGTCCAGTTTTTCTAGGTTGGTTCTGGCGAGTTTGGTGGATATGCAGTTGAACCCATACCGGATGGTTGGCATGATTTTGATTTGGAAGATTTTCAAGGCCAGCGTCAGTGGAAGTTTTTGGAGATTTCCAAGGCAGACGATGGTCGTTGCGGTGCGCGTGAGCAATTGGTCTACGTGGTCACTGAAACCCAGCGCTGGTTGCATCGTTATTCCGAGGTATTTGAAGCTTTGTACGAGCTGTATCGGGGTTCTGTTTATGTACAGTTTGGTGTTCCCTGTCGCACCTGCTTTTCGGAATTTCATTGCTTGGTTTTCCCGTGTTGATGATCATCTCGTTCTCTTCGCACCAAATTGAGAGGGAAGACAGTGCTCTCTGCAGCTCTTCTGCGTTGCTCGACGCAATGACGAGGTCATCGGCGTACATTTTCGCGAGGACCTGTCTCCTCTCGAGTCTTGTGAGCAAGCTGTTGATAAATAGACGAAAAACAGCGGGGAGATCGAGTCGCCCTGGGCCACACCCTTGTACTGAGTGACCGGGTCGCTGAGATCGGTTCCGCTGTCGATGATGAGTTTGTTCGGTTGGAGTATGGACCGGAACGTGTTTAGAATCTTCCCCCTGATGTCGAATTTTTCCGCCACAGCTTGTAGGAGTTTCGTTCTGTTGACGTTGTCGAAAGCTGCTTTTAAGTCGATGAACACAGCGTAGGTGGGAATTTCATTCGAGTCGATGTATTCTATGAGGGACTGGATTGCTTGATCGCAGGATCGGTGGGGGAGGAATCCATATTGGTTATCTGAGATCTTCGGTAGACAATGGAGCGTGAGGCGGTTTGCTAGCGTGTTGGTGAATGCTTTGTAGGTGTGCGAAGCGAGGCTAATGCATCTGTAGTTGCTTGGGTCCTCTGGGGAGCTCTTGCCTTTGAAGATCGGTTTGACGTGGGCGGTACGCCAAGCGCTTGGGATTGTGCCGGAGTTGAGGGCTGAGTTGAACATTCTGGTGACCAGCGGTGTCAGGATTTCATGGTCTTTTAGAATGTCGATTGCGACCCGGTCTGGTCCGACTGCCTTGTGTCTTTTCATTCTTCTCAGGGTTTCGGTCACCTCGTCGTTGGTTATATAATCGTTGTACCAGTCTTCGGGTCCTCCGGGGTGTTGCCGGGCGGGTCCAAATGTCGGGGCGGCTTCTGTCGATAGGTACAGGTTTCCGTAGTATTCCTCAAAAGTCGGGATGTCGACCTTCGGTAGGCACGGCGTTTTTCTCTGTGGGAGCAGAATCCAGGGTTTCGTTTTGCTGACGCTGACCTTCCGTTCGAACTCCTTCAGTTCGTGTTCGATCCGCTTCTCTTTGATGGCGGCTTTGTAGGTTCTTCGGGTGGTCGCGTACTCAGCCGTCCCTATCTTGCTCAGCGAGAGTTGTTTCAGCGACCGGCATTCGCTGTCGAACCAGGGCTTGTTCTTTCGCTTTTTGAGTGGTTGCACGTGGGTGGATTTCTCGATGAGCGCCAGGAATTGTTGGTAAGTCTCATCGAGTGTGTGCTCGGGGAGTTGGGAGATGGCCGGGATATGTTTATTGAGGTCGCACTCTCTGATCCTTCTCAGTGGTGGGCCCGGTCGATTTCCGGTGAGTTTTGTGCCTGGGTTGGAGAGAGTGACACGCAGGGACAGACGTTGGTGTTTTCTGTCGATGGTGGGTAGCACTTTCAGATCTGCGCGGCTGGTGAGGTTTTCTGATACGAACATCAGGTCGATTGCGCTCTGCCCGTTGTGAGCGTGGTACGTCATTGTTTGTGCGTCGTTGAGGAGATGCAAATCGATGAGGAGCAGAGCTTCGATGAGGTCTGATGCTCTGGTGTCCTGGGGGTCGTGGGAGTCTAGGCGGCAATTGAAGTCGCCATAGAGAATCGTCGTCTTGGTGGCAACCGCCATCCTTGCCTTGTGGGTATCAGCTATGATGTCTGCCACTGGGGTGTTTGGGGTGAAGTAGGCTACGAGGTAGGTTGTCTGTTGAGTTGCGTTTGCGACTCCGAGAATGTGTTCGTCTTTGAACACAATTTTCGTGTCTGGGATGAGTGGTGATACCAGGATCGCAAGGCCTCCGCTCGGTCTTCCCTTGGTTCGTTGGGCTTCTGAATAGTATCCTTTGAAGTTCGGTACTATTTGGTTGTCTGGTTCGCTTGCCAGGAATGTTTCTGTCAGCATGACTACGCTGTATGGACTGAAGTCGAAGTCGCTGTCCTTCTTCATGAAACCGAGTAGGCCTTCGACGTTCCAACTCAGTACTTGCATTGTGGGTCCGGTCCGGGGGTCTTGAGTTTGTTCTTCCGGTCTGGGTCGATCTTCGGTTTGGGTCGGGTGATGGGATGCTGTGCGGAGTCAGCTGGGCTTGCCAGCTGTTTCAATGATCGTGTATCAGTCGTGCGATTCTAAACTCTCCATGCGGAGCAGCGATTGCTTCGCCCGATCGCCGTCTGACGAGAAGGATAGCACAGGACGGGGGAATTCTGCATGCGGCCGAATCCGTTTTCTTCCATCGATTCATTATTCACGTCCGATGCAATTATGCATTGTCACATATTAATCCTTGCTCGAGCAGTAGGAGCAGCAATCGGAGTAGCGGCTTAATTCGGTCGTCCGGAGAAAATTTCAGGACTCCAATGCATTAGCTGTATGTGTGTTTCGATTCGCACAATACCGAATCGTCCCACTACATCTCTTCATCCATCTTCTAGGCTTCCGTCAAGTGTTCAAAACGATCGAGCAGAGTGGTGTTGTCACACCACTTTACGACGATCGAATCGTCCTAGGCTTGCCGTCGAACAGGTTAAGCGGGATCCTCCCCACCAGCTCCGAAGCATGTCCAAACTGGGATACCGCAATCCTTGAACGCTTGTATAGATATACGCAGAGAGACGAGGCCAACCTAAATTAGCATACATACATGCATTCATATGTCAAAACACGCTCTTCAAGGTCTCGATGCTGGAACCTTGTCGATATCCGGAGAATAGACCTGAGACGGAGTGCAATAACGGTCACGAAATCGAACACATCCGAAGTCTGCGGAAGCGTATTCTCCCTGAATTCATCAGACTTCAGAAGGATCATTACCTCGGAGATTGCACCGACGTACTTTGTCGCGGAGACAGATGCACATCGAATCTTTCAATGCGCCGTGACGTGTGTATTTATCTCGGAAAAAAAAATTCAGATACTAACTGACTTGATCTGGTCGAGATCCATCATTCTTCGCCAATTGGAACATCCCCATAATTCCTCCTCCTAAAATTCGAAAAAAAGAGGGAACAGGGGCTGAACATGCGGAAACGGGTCCCGCAACTCGATGTTCTCGGGCGCGCGCCCGAAAAGGTGGAAAACTCTCTCCTATTCATACACTATGGTACCTTAATCCTCCGGATTCCATCACGCTCGATGACTCCGGTGGAATGCGCGCGAAAAGAGAGAGGAGAATGAGAAAATGGCTTTCGCGGTGAAGAATCAGGGCTGCGGGCAAATCCATGTAGCATGGTGCGTCCGTTCCTCGCTGCTTTCGCGATCGTTGTTATTATCCGATCGAGGTCTTATTTCGACTCCCGCCGCTCGATTACCGGTAAAGCGAGGAGTCGGAGAGCTCACCGGGAGCCTCTGTGAGAGCAGAAGAGGTGGTCGACTGCAAAGTGGCTCCTCGCTTTCAGAACGAAAGCTACGATACTAGTAAAGGAGGAAATGGCTGCCTCTGCCGGAGAAGTAAAAGATTAGTCCCCGGGGAAGAGACGTCACTGCAGCCACCGGGCAGGTGGGAGTCTTGGCGTTCCGGGCAACTAGGAAAAGCGGACGGTCGAGAGATCACAGCCAGCGAACGTTCGCCGCACTGTCAGGGTAAAGCTGACTCTACAGAGTTTCGCGGGAACTGCGGCTTAGTCGCTTTATTGCGGAGAGCTTGTCGAGTTGCCCATCTTCTGAATTATGGGAGAGCCGATTTGCATGCTGGTATCACGCGACACTCCAATTAAATGAGAATATAATCTGACAAGGTGACACCGAGGAAATTCGATGCTAGGGCACATTCCCTGCGGAACGCCTCCGGGAAACTCCCGACACGTCTCCCTGGGAGAGCAATCGAAATCGGTCGAACTTCGGAAGCGCCGGAGGAAGAAAAACCTCCGCCGAGCTCTTTCCGGCCCGAGAAAAGCAGATACTAACCAGAACTGAACGACCAGCTGGTACAGCAGCGGCAGGAACAAGACCCCGTCCGAAGGAAAATACTTGCTGTGTCTGCTCTCCTCTTGGAGGATACGAACGTGCGGATTCCATTTGATTGGAGAGCATGCTTGAGGGAATATCCGAGGGATCAGCGGCGAATGAAAGTCAGAAGAGCGGCGTGTGTTTTGAACAGCGAAAGTTTCGGGGATTCTCCCCGTCGACACGTGGGAACGGGGTGCAGGCGTGAGGAACTAGTTTTCCGCGGTCCACTTTCGGATGGGACTTCCGGGTGGTCTCAAGGGATGCAGGGGGATTGTCGACCTTGAATCAGCTGTAGCACTCAATTAATTTCTTTCATCATCGGTCGATAACCTCCACGTATGTTCGATCCATCGACTGATGAGGGAGTCGGCTGAGTGCAGCTTGTGGGTTCCTCGATAATGCGAGAGGCAGTGAGGAGAACTCCGAAATCCTCCCTGTTCTGTTTGCGGTATCAGGGCGACGCCGACGCCTCAACTCTGACTCGCGCTCCGCGAAGACGTGACTGGGCATCGAGACAGCTGAAATGAATCCATGGAACACAAACTGCTACTCTCAATTAGGTACTTGGTTTCTGAAATAACGCCCAACGACGCCCTCAGACAATGCGCACCTGGTACGCTCGGAAACGTTTGACTCATTTCCCTTGCGAGGGCGTGAAGCGTAATATGAATGAAGCGGAGTCGGAGCCCGCCCTCGGAATTCTGCCGAGGGAGGATATAATTAGGACCATGGCTAACATCTGCTATTTTTCCCGCTTTCCAGGTGAGCTTCACGAAACGAGCAGCGGCCGAACTGAGCCGCTGCTTCAACGGATTGGCCGTTCGAGCGAAGGCAGGGGCCTCGAATGCGGCTTCGACTCTTCGTGAAAACTCCAAGTCCGGATCACATGGAATGTCTTCCCAGACCGCAAGTCAAGGCGGTACACCCGGTAATGCATCCCTCCGTGCATTGTCGTTGCCCGTAGCGTGATAATCCCGATTCCGGATGTAGCTAGCGACGAGGAGCTACGCCGAGAATCACGGAGTTGGGCGTGATCTCGGATCTACACGATACAAGACCTTCGATCGAGATGACGGTATCGGTGTCCGGAAATCGATATGGACAAAAAATACAGTTCCCTTGAGCTCCTTGGGATACTCTCGAGGGTCAGAAGCTTGCCCATCTCACTCAGCGAGTAGTCGCGGGGGATCATTTGCACTACAATCAGTGAACTAGCAAAGATTTAGAAATCTGTCGACAAGGCGTGCGGGCACCCTGTTCTTCGCGAGCAAGCTTTTTTCTGCCAAGCGTTGCTCAAATTGGGAATCCGACCCACGAGGGGAGCTCAGGACGAAAAAAAACACGGCTTAGGCTCATTCCCATCATTGAACATACGATTTCTGAGCTATTGAATTGAAAATGAATTGAATCATTGGATTGCAGCTCCCCATGCACTTTCGACAGTGGATTATCGGAAACGGAGACCAGGCGCCGCACGGGAATTGTGGAACGCACTGACGCGACCGAAAACTGTACAGGGTCTTCTCGAAGATGCAGAATTTCTACGAAAACTTTTCCAATACTTCGGCGGCGCTGATAGATGTGTCTTAGCGCAGGTGAGCTCTTACGGGGGTAGCGTCTCGGACCGACCAGCAGGTTCTTTGCGGGGGATTGAATCCGGCTCCTCGCCTTTTAAATGCTCGCTCAGATAAGATTTTCCTACTCTCTCAGGTGTGTAAAACGTGGCGCGATATTCTCTATCATCCACGTTATTGGAAAAGTATGGTCGCGGTCATAAAGTATCGTGATCTGAGAGGCTCATCCGACGGCGTACAAGGTGAGGAGGAACGACGATCTGATTCATGGGTCGTCCCAGAAAACTTGCCCTTTTTCCGGAACGTGAACGATTCTGAAATTGGCCTCCATCCCAACAGTCCGGCGGCAGCTCTATGATTCCCTGGAAAAACGTTCTTTCACGGCGGTATGCCTCTTCTACACGAATGAGGAGGACATATTCGATTTCATGCACGCGTGTCCGAGGGTCGAGCATATCACGAAGCTCTCTCTGCGCTGTAGTTCAATCTCAGATCGAGCGTTAGAAGCCTTAATCGGAGCCTGTCCGAAGCTGACATGGTGAGTTCGACTCGGCGAGTGTGGACTCCGGAGGCGTTGCTCCCAGCATAGTCGACCGGCTCTGGCTATTTCGCGCTGCCTTGCAAAGCCAATCTTAACCAATCGTTCTTCTCTCCAAGGCTCGAACTTTTTGGCTGCAACGAGATAACAGATGCCGGTCTATGGGCTTCCCTCACACCGAAAATCCAGAGCTTGGCATTGGCTGATTGCATCAACGTGGCCGATGACACCATCGCTGCCGTAGCGCAGTTGGTTCCTCAGCTGAAGGAATTCAATCTCCAGGTGAATATCCCGGATCTCTTCTCTTCATTCGTGCTCGAAAGCTCTGTACTACGGAATCTCCCGGTCGTCCAAACTCGCTGGATATCCGAAGGGTGTTCTTACCCTTACTCAATGTGCGCAATGAACCGTTTTCTTTCAGGCGTATCATGTAACCGACGCTTCTATCGCCTACTTGGGTGAGTGGAGCGATGGAATTATTGCGAGCGAGCCGGAGGAATACTCTTGGAGCAAACTAGAAATGACGTCCATAGCCCGAGACAGGCGCTCGGATGCTCAAGTTCTCCTTCTTTCACTCGCTTGCATTACTCACTGAGATCAGCATCCGATCCGGCACGTCGCCGAAATTCCAATCTATTCCAGCATCCGTTCCGCAAGAATTTTCCGCTTTCTCACGTGTTTTCACCCCACTCCTCAGGACCGCGTCAGGGCAACACCTTGGAGATCCTACGACTTCGATCCTGTTGGGAATTGACAAACTCCGGTGTCTTGAGCCTCTCGCATTCCTTGCCATCGCTAACAGAACTTTCCTTATCCGGCTGCACCAAGATCAGCGACGACGGCGTCGAGCTCCTGGCCGAGAACTTGAATCAGCTCGAGATTCTCGATCTTTCATGGTAAGGAGTCGCACGCGCCTTGTGAGGAGATATGGCCGCGGGCACGCACAGGGGGGTCTCGACTCCTCTCCGAAGGGAATTGGGGTGCAGGTCACGGAGCTCTCCGCTACAAACCGCTTTTCGAATTCTGGTCAGATGACCCTTGTTTTGCGAGTTTTTCAACCATCCTGAAGGAGCTCTCCGTACTACCAAACTGCGGCTCGAATTCTTGGTGAAACATTCGATGGAGACGGAACCTCCAGATCCTCTTCGGGCTTTATCGTTACGAATTGAGCTGCATCTCATGTGTCGCCCCGCGTAATCGATTCCTGAAAACGGTTTATTCCGAGGCTGCCGACCCAGGTTGAATCAGGTTCTCAGTAATGCTCTGATGGGCGAACGGAGTGTTATGGCAGACGAGCGGGAGGCACGCATGCGTCGAAGACCGGATGGACCTCTTCCGCATTTGGAGGGCACTAAATATAGAAATATTGCCGACAGGTGTCCTCGAATTACCGACGCATCGCTGGAGTTCATTGCTTGCGATATGGGAGTGATGAAACAACTCACATTGGACCGGTGAGTCTCCAGCCTGCGATCTGGGATCGACTTCGTTGATGAAGATTCCCATACCTTGTGATTCCCATTTGGGATTATATTATTAAGCTATGAGAGGCGGTTGTTCAGGCGATCCTTTGGCTCCTCTCAATCACATGAACCTCCATTCCGGAATATGTCATATCTCCAAGGAAACATAGGGAGTCACTCCGAATTCTTGAGTAGCTGCTATTATTTATCATTAACTCTGTTCTCTCGATGTTGCAGCTGCGTGCACGTGACAGACATTGGCCTTGGATATTTGTCCACGATGGCAAGCCTCGAATCTCTGTATCTTCGGTGGTGTTCTCAAATCAGCGATTTCGGTTTAGCACATCTCGCAACCATGAAAGCGCTGCGGATACTATCTCTCGCAGGTAATTTTGCTAGATAGACAGATACATGGCCGACCCCGAGCCGCATGGAATCCACTAGAGCAGCATTAGAGCAGAGACCTTCGTCCCCATTGAAGCTACATAGGGGGCCTATCTTTTAGTCACGACGTATCTGGAATTTCCACAGGTTGCCATCAGCTGACTTCTGCCGGACTGTCGTCTCTTTACCAACTACGTGAACTAGAACTCCTGGAGCTCACCAACACTCCGGGAGCGACCAGCCAACTCGTGGATTATCTTGAGCAGCAAATGTTGCACTGTCTCGTTTGCAAGTGACCGGAGGAGAGCTGCGAAATGCCTGAATGCCGGGATAAGACAATTATGTCATACCAAGCGATCTGAGAGACTAATTATTAGCGGCCAGCTCCGCTGTGGGGTTTTCGTGGATGTATGTATGTGCTGTGAGGATGGATAGTTTCTCACAAGGTCCTCACCTGCAGTCAAGCTCCGAGCACAAATCCCGCAAGGTAACCTCCACAGCACCAGACGTACTCCTTGAGAATGGGAGATGTGTGAAACTTCATTCTGTGAGGTCTAGGTTAGAATCACCGTACTGAATACAATTCCCGCCGCAATGTGACACCGTAGACATTGAGTACCTCTCACGCACCACAGCTGATATTAGACGTTTTTCAACTAATCATCTCGCGTGCCTGTTGACTTGACGTCTCGACATATTCGATCCTTGTGCCCCGCAAGATGTATCCGGTATCGCCTGGAACTCGTCTACAGTACGAGTTCGGCGGACGTACACGGAATCAAGGGTATCAGAGGGATGAGCGGCAGCTCTGACCCAATATCACGACGCATTTCTTCTTGCTACGGAATCACCTGATGAAACTCTTTTCCCAAGCAGCACGAGGTCTTATTCGAAGCTTGTCTCACTTAAGAAACTAAGGACGGGGCAAAGAACAAGGAAACGGGGAGTATTGTGACGCGCATTTATGCGACCGAGAACCAGCAGCGAACTTGATGTGTCGTCCTCTCTTATCACTCAGGATCGACAGTCCTGCAGCCTCCCGCTTCTGACCGCTTGGAGGAGTCCTCCGGGAGCAGGGATCTATCAGATATTGAAATGATAATTACGACGATTATGGTGATAATCCTCCATAAGATTCAGTATGAAGGATTCTGTACCTGATATGAAGCAGCAGAGGATTCGGAAAGTGTTTCCGACAGGCATAAGCTTATCTTGATGGATGCTGTCGGAGACTCGAAGTCTACTTCCGAAACCATAGAGGTTGGAAAGGAGCGCTTGTTTGTCGAAAAAATTCCATGTACCTTGAAATCCAATGTTTCTCCGGGATACGGATCGAGCTTCGCACGTCATTGCCGGGCTCTGAACTCTCTCCCCCCAACGCTAGTCTCGCATCGGACAGGCTCGTAGGACCCCTCGAAAATTCTCTTGGAGCTCAATCCGGCCCGGAAAAAAACTGTGAAGAGATATAAACTCCGATAGGCATGCGAAATTTTCCTGAGCCGAATTGTGAATGCGGCACTCGATGTCTCTATTATGTAGGTTCGTCACTAGTCAACCGGTTGATTGGGAGGAATTTTCGGCTTAACATAGAGATATATATGAAATATTTAAACTCATTATTATACATATATCTTATTTACGTCTACTTAATGGAGTCATGAGTCATGAGATACGGCGACGAACTCCCCACGAATGTAACGCCGACCAGGCCCGTAAGCTGCAATCCATTCAGGCGCAGCACAGAGCAGCCTGGGAATCCAGAGTGAATTGAATGTGGATCTTCTGATGGAAGTTTCGAGTGGGAGGATTGTATCACGTGTAAGATAAGAATACGTACATAAATACATGTTGCGATCATGATCATTGTTTCCATCTTCTCTGAAAGAGTCTGCCCTTTTCGGAATTTAGATTGGCCTCCAAAGAGGCCCGATTCGTCCCCCCTGTGGACCTGAGAATCCGTCTTCCGCATATTTTCATTATTTATTTCATCATCGATTTCAGACAGAATCAGAGCGGCACAGTTCTCGGGATTCCCCGTCAAGATGCTCTCACCGGCGGCGTCGGAGACTTCGGACTGCGACTGACTGATTTCGCAGAATTTAGACCGGCACTGTCGGTTCTCATCAGAAGCGGGAAGCCGACTTCATCGAGAAACCCCGCGATCCGTGAATACGGAATCTGGAGAGGGAGATCGATAAACGCACGTAATGATTCGATATGGGAATGTTTGGTCTTTTATTGGACAAGGTTCTTTTTCACCCATAATTATGATCCGAGCCTAGAATGTTGATGATTCTGATTCCGAGAAATGCTGCGCATAGAACAAAGCAGCCGGCGACCGGACCGAATTCGCCTCAACCTCGTCAACCTCTCGCCACCGCCAGAGACATGAGAGGACCGGGGTGATTCGAGGAGAGATTCAGAGGGCGAGCCGTCCAAACCTCAGCGCGCGAGACTGTAGCAGCTCTTTCCTGCGGCTGATCGCACTGATTCTACCCAGCGATGACGTCTAGATACTCGGAGCTAGGTCTCTGTTCTGGAATTGAAGGCGGACGCCCATCTAGATCTAGATTCTCCATAAACAGGGCCGCCGACCGACGTTTTTTTTCCGATATCGCAAGCAGAATCCCGGGAGAGATCTCAAGAGAGGAGACAGTACTTCCTCCATTGGAAGTGACACCTAATTCCAAACTGCCCTAATTGCAGGGCCGATCTACGAAGAGCCGCAATCGGGTTGAGCACTCTCATCCTCGTTCGTCGAGAGTTAACCGTTTATTGAGGACAGTCCGACCACTCGGGACTATCCGTGCTTCCTCGTTCCCTGGAGAAAACTCCGTGCAGCGGAGAGCGCGGTGAGATGTACGTTTCTCGGGCTCGTTGAGTTTTTTTCAAAGCGGCGAGGGTTGCTAGAAAGAGTGTGAGAAAGACATGGCTCCTCTCGCAATCCGGCACAGCGTTCGAGCATGATACCCACTCGTCATTCGGAGGTAGAGTGTTCGAGATACGGCGGCGTTTCTCTCATTACTCGAGGTGAACTCATCCGGGAAGTACCGTGATTCGGAAGCGAAGGTCATCGAGTACAAACTCCGAAGATCGATACTTCTTTCTGCAAAAGTCCAACTTCAGAATACGGTTCTCTCGGGGGAAATGGAAGAAGGAACCGTTTCTTCCGATCAGCCGAAATTCCGTAGGGGAGTCAGAGCGGTCGTTTTTTCCGGTGAAGAGATCATCGCTCGTCAACGCGGAGAGCCCGGGAAGCATCGGCCTCAAAGAAATCCATGCGTGCGAGCAATGAGCAACAAGCTCTGTGGCTCAGAATCACGAGACCAATGAATCTGACTCGTTCACGGTTCTCCTTGACTGTTGGGAACGTCGATCATTTTCCGCGAAGCACACTTCGGGCCAGGGCCACAGGGAGCGCGCTCGGTCATGGTCAAGCGCTCGATCGTATGTTGTCGGTGACCTCTGTGATCTCGTATCGTGAGAAGATCTTCTCGCGAGGGCGCGCTTGCCGACGACCAGAAAGCTCCTCCCTTAGGAGAAAGGAGGATGCTCAATCATTCTGACTCTTCTGTCGACGATGATTCCTGTCGGATTGAGATCTTTCCCCTGGTCGCTTTCGGCCGCGACGCTGCTCGGGAGACTCGGCTTCAGAAACTGGTTCCACCCCCTCGACTGCATAAGGGCTCCTGATCCTGGAGCACCCCGAACCTTCTGTGAAAGCCACTGCTCTTGCGGCTGGAGTAGCATTTGATGATGCTGCTGTTCCACTTCAGCCAAGAATTCTTCTTCTTCGTTGAGAGGCGAGATTGGGAGCGCGAGCGAACGCGTTCCGACGATTCGCCGCGGTGTCATGACAGGAACCGAGAAGCAGAGATAGACGACGGGCCTCAGAGGTCGGCTCACCGAAACGAGAGCGGGAACCGCACTCAGACCGGATTTCTCATTGACCCGCATCTCTGTCCTTCCCAGGAATACTCCCGGGATACCGGAATCGTTGTTCTCGGGGAGCTCCATCTGGATGCCCTGAGCCATACCGATATCAGGCTCGCATGTGAGGGCCACCTGGAATATTCGGAACTAATTTTAGTCACGCGAGCGAGCAAAAATTCAAAGTCCTGCCCTGCATGAGCTCCGTCCACCTCTCCTTGCTCGAAGATGAGGGAGGGGGACGGGACGGTGTCGCATGGTGTATTTCGATGCCGGAAAAATGTTTCGCTTCGTGTGGGTAACGGCTAGTCCTGCCTTTCGAAATTTCGAGAATCTATCACCAGCGAATTCACGCATCGATTTTGGACTTCAGACGCAATGGAATGATTTCCGGGATTAGATGTAACTACACACGTCTGAGACTTGGAGCTTTACAAATCGAAGAAACTCACCGTGGCCTGACCGAGACGCTCTTGGCGCACTTGCCCTTGCTGTTGCCATTCCTGTTGTTGCTGCTGCTGGAGGAGCAACCCACGGGCGCGAAAAAAAGCTCATTTGCTTGCTGTTGCAATCTTTCTTGCTGGAATCGCTCATGCTGCTGCAGTAGCTGATCCCGGCAGACGATTTCTCCAACGACGAATGTTCGCGGCGCTTTCGATCCGTCCGGATAGGGCTGGTACTTCGTCGAGATGATCGGTCGCGGCCGTGGGGAGCACCCACGCCACTGCGACTCGAGGTCTTTTTTATGCGGCGATTGCTTGATCCGGGATGCTGGCGTCCGACAACAGGGAGTTCCGAGTCCTTGTCCCGGGGCCTGACCAAGTATCACATGCTTGGCCGTGTCAGTCAGCGAACTCGATGTCGTTAGCCAAGGTCGTTTGATAAGCGGTGCGTCTTCACTGCCCAGTGGGAGAGTACCCTGACACACCTTGCTCTTGGGATCACCGGAATATGCCACCCGCGGGGAAGTGCTTCCTGCAGCAGCCTCCGGAATCTTCGTACTGGCGGAAGATACGAGACAATGAGCTAAAGGAGGGGACGTTGCTCGATCTACGCGGAGTCCGAGGTTTTCCTGAAGCCGCGTATTGCTTTCAAAGCGCATGATTTCTTCAGATGTTCGCGCAAACTCACCTAAACGTGGTATATCGTAAGGCCTAGAAGGACACATTCTGTGAGGTTTGGGGTTGATGGACCAACTGATTTAATGGGAAATCCGTCACATCAAGGATGACATCACTGATCCGGCAGAGCTCCAAAATGCAACCACATGCCCGGACACGGAATTCGTGAACTTAGCTCATCGAATCCTCAAATGACAATCACGGTGCTAACAGTCTGAGGATGACGCCGACAGTCCGAGAAGGAATCAAGGCTATGGTCATTGGCTTCGCTTAAGCGTTTCGTGTACAAAGTAATTATTCGTGTCTCCCGAATCGAAGCACGTCAACGAGACGGTTTCGGACACTCCAATCGAGAGGGCCGATCAAGCCGGAAGCGGGAGCTCTATCTGTCCGTGAGGTTGAGGATCAAAACGTTTCAAGCGACGGGGTATGAAACTCCGTCGTAGAAAAATCGGACATCCCAAAATAACATGACGACACGGGCTGACGAGTTGGGCACTCACTCGAACTTATTCTCCTCTTCCCGAAACGTGACGAGCAGGTCCGCCATGATTCGCTCCAACTTCGAAACCTGGGATGAGAGGTCTCCCTCGGTGGCAATCTGGGCTGCTGAAGTGCTTCGTAAAACGGTGAGGAATCGCGTCATCGCCTCAGTGTTTTCCGTTGCACTGCGGAGCGTGACTTTCATAGTTAGATCAGACACCTGCGAGTTGTAGAATAGTAGCGGAATGATACCATACTTCCAGTGGCCACCGTTCCAAGGATTTCCGGCACTCTCAGAATCGCCATCTTGTGCGCGAAAATTGGGAACTAGGTAGCTCTAGTTTACTAGAAATGATGTACGAAAGGAGAACAAAGTGACACCTACTTCTTCCGATAACCATGTCAGGAGCTTGTCCCGCTTTGCTGCGTAATCCTTGACGAGACTCATATCGTGTTTCCGCGTGGAAGGCTTCGTGAAATCTCGGCTGAGGTCCAAGGTGACTAGCGTTGCGTAAAGGTCCACTTTGAGCGCACTATAGTCGGTCGGGCGCAATGTCTTCTCCACTGACGCGTCTTCGTTGGAGTTCGAACCTTCGTCAGTGTTCGGACCTTCGTCGATGACCAAGTCACGGTCCTCTGGGGCCTCACCTACGTAGTCGTCCCCTATCAAGGTGAGGTTTTTGAACGTATCAACAGCCATCGTTCCGGCGTACCGGTCTTCCGGCAGATTGAGTTTCCGCACCGATTCCGGTAGCTTTCTCCTCTTCGCAAGGAAACCCGGACTCTGAGTCAGCCTCGATCTAGAGCTCGACTTCCCAGGGAAATCTGTGACCACAGGAGACGGCAGCTGACAAGCGTCGTTTCTCGAGATCTCGTGTGTGATTCTCGGCTGTGAGACCATTGAATGAATTCATCCTCTTTTATGCAAGTCCCTCTCTGAGATGAGATTGACACATGGAAAGGAGGCTCGTGAGGAAAGGGGGAGGGGGCTCCCCTTTCGAGCGGGAATTCGTGGGAATCGAAAGTAGGTGGATTCTGATGCTCAAGTACCCTGAGAAGGATCCGAGGAGCATCGCGCGGTGAGATTGTGGAGAGGACATCAGCCGAGACTGTCAACCGTGTCTGTCTCCGATTTCTTATTAATCGTTCTGACTTCGCAGGGAAGGGAAAATGTAAATTCACCAATTTAGATATCCCTGGCTGGCCGGAGACTCCGACTCGAGCATGAAGCAATAACAACCCACGACCAGGACATTCTCAGGAGAGCGGCGTGGGGTCGCCCTGAGTTCGTCGCGAAGGGGGAACGTAATACATTGAACTTCGCCGAGGACGGCCACATTGCGACCATCTCAATTTGGACCGAAGAAGCGGCTCGTCAGTTGAATGGCTTCGCTTCGGCTTGGAACGGTCATTCGAGGATCAGAATCTCGCGTCGAATTCGAGTGTCCCAATATTTGAGCGGTGATCTTAATGAACGGAATTCAGTGCATGATTCTACAGCGGAACGATTTGCGAGAAGAAGCGTCGATCCGGTCAGCGGCAGGAGTTCCTCATTCAACGGGATAGAATTCATTCGAGCTCCTGATGACCCGATCGATCCTGACCCTCCGCGAGCCTCGGGGTTGAGTTTTGCGATTTGGGTCGGCGATGATTCGGCGGGGATCAGCTCCGGTGCTCGAGCGCATAGAATAGAAACCACCCCCCGGAGGATCCGGTCGCCGGATTCGGACCGCGGATCCCGTCCTCGATTCAGCCTCAGCTACTTCATGCTTGCGGATCTGCATGTGTGATTCTGAACAGATGTGGCCGATCTCCTCCTCTCGCCGCGGCGCTTGAATGTACCGCGAATCCAGAAATGAGTACGAATTCCAAATTCAAGCCCTCGGAATCTTTCTGCATAATCGAACCCTCGATCCGCTTTCTTTCATGATGCCGCTCACAATCAGTTGAGCCGTGCCCTCTCACTCAAGAAGAATGCGGTTTATAGAAGATGCGTGCCTCAACGGGAATCTTTCCCTCCCAGGAGCCATTCCGGGTCCTCTCTCGAGACCAAGATCGTTCAATCGTAAGCCTGGCCCCACTATGCGCCTGGAAAACTACCGTATCCATTGCAGGCCTCAAGTGGTGACAAGACCCGATAGGTTGATCATAGGACTCGAAAGGGAGAGTCCCCAGGAGCTCGCATGGATGGCCATAGGTTCGCGCATTGCGACCGGGAGGGACGAATGGGCTCAGCCATTTGATCCTGGCGCAGGTACGCAAGAGAAGCATCGTCCCTGAGCCCGAAACAAATCTTTCGCTACGCTTTGAGCCAGGATCGAGGGAATCATGATGAGAATCGGCGTGAATCGGCGCACGAGGATCCAGAACGATCTAGAGTCGAGTCGTCCACAGGGCACTCCTACATTGATTATTGCTCGGCATTCGTTGCAAGAATGCGTGTCTTTGATCCGCTTCCCCCAACTGAGCCTCGGTGACGGCTCATGTGGGTCGAGAGTTGGCAGATGACTCGTAAGGATGCCTACGTCTGGCGAGAGGTACGATGTAGGCCGAGTTACCTGAAAGGGGAAGAAATTCATCCCGGTCTCATCATCGGAGTCGATCTCATCCTCACGTCATCTTTGCGGGAGCGAGAGAACTCGCGGAATGACGAGAGCTCAAAGGATTCCGAAGTGAAGGCAGCCTGGAATATCTCATACGAATATCTCATCGTCCTCGAGGGGATGGATGCTCGCGGAGGGAGGGGAAGCTCATAGTCCGAGAACGGAAATAAGATGTTAAGTGAATACAGCGTAATCTTGAGTAAAATCCTGCTCAATGACTCCGTGTGAGTCACTCTCCGTTTTTATTGAATACCAGCCTTAAATAGTCACAAATTAGGACTTATGGCGAGAATCCGGAACGGTAAATACATGAACTCCGCGCACTATTAACATGTCGACATGCCTTGAGCATTGGCCAGCTAATCCTGGAACCAAGTTCTCTCACCGGTCTGGGAATCTTGCAAATCGCTCCAAGTGGTACACGAGCCATCAATTGGGCCCAGACTCATTCCCCGGCAAGCTCGCACCTGAGAGAATGTCCCAGGTTGCTCCGGAAGCTGACGCTCGGGCGACCCATCTTTCGGAGTTTCGATTGATTTTCCGGTCCAGCTCTTGAGGGCTTCTCGGAACATTCAAGTAGAGAATTCATTAGTCATGGAAGCAAGCGAAGACAATCATCATTTTCGAGATTACGGATATCGAGTTGCGATCCAGTTTTTATGATCATGATCCTTACACATAGCAAACCTTCGGAAAAACTCCATAAGCACAAAAATATTTTAAGATCACTCATCCCTAGCTAGAACTGTACCCATGAGGGCTCAGAATTCGAGCTTCACCAGTTTCTCATCGATACTTGACACGTATCTCCTTCACGACATTCTTCGACCTTTATAAATCCTAAAACCCACACAATCGTTCCGCAGCAGATACAGCGAACACCCTCAGCTCATTCGATTCCCTCCTGCTCTCAATTACGATTCAAGCAGAATAAGCATCCTGCTGGGAAATCTCGGCGATTGGGTAGGTCATCATTTATACATAGTTCATCTTTTGTACATGGAGACGCGTGTTCCGCGATTATTGTTGCGTTTGGTAGAAAAGGTCTTCAGAGCGGCAAAAACATCCGCTTCCCTGTGAACGACGATGGGGTTGCACGCTCGTCTACTGGAGCGTTTTGACGAATCAGCAGTACCTCTCCTGTCGATTAAGTTACGCAGAAACGTCGAGCGCGAACACGGCTGTGGTCCTACAGAATGATGTCCGTAGTCTTAGACAGCGGGGTTACTTCCTCGCGGAACAGATCGAATTCACAACGGCGAGCCTTGTCGGCGACTCAAACGTTCTTTTCGGGAGCCCGGTCGAGTCCTTACACTATTCGTCTCGATCCAGGTAATCTCGACCGTCGAGAAGGGAGCATCCTGAAACTCGTCAGGAACTCAATAATATTGTCGCTGTTGAGAATGCTGCTGTTGCGCCGACGGAGGTTGTTGCTGTGGCTGAGCGCCCGGACTCGGCTGTTGCTGCCAGCGCTGCTGTTGTATGGACTGAGGTTGAGACGATTGTGCGTTGTTGATACGGTAGAAGTGCTGCTGATTCTGAGGAGTCAGTTGTCGTTGCTGCATGAGTTGCTGAAGACGCTGTTGAGTCTGTGCTTGCTGTTGAGCTTGTTGCTGGACCTGCTGCAAACGCCATTGCTCTTGCTGCTGCTGCATCAGGCGATGCTGATGCTGCTGCTGTTGTTGTTGCTGCTGCTGCTGCTGTTGCTGTTGTTGCTGCTGACGGGCCAAGAGCTGCTGTTGCTGCTGCTGATGCGAAAGAGGAAGCAGAACGGAACGCGGCATGAGCTGCTTCGGTAGGGACGGCTTCACGACGGGAGCCGATGCACGGTGGTGAACAACGGGCTGCGGAACCGGTGCAACCGAAATGGAGGCGGCAACTGAGGCGAGCCCTGACTGATTGTTGACGTGTGTCACTGTTATTCCGGGAGGGAGCTTCGGTATTACAGGAGCTTTCTGCTGGAGTGGAATCATCTGGATATCCCGCGGCAGCTGGATTTCCGGTTTCTTTGCGGGAACCACCTGGAATGGAACGCATTCATTTTAATTCTCTCAGATAGGCGTCTTATTGAGAGTAGGAAGCAGAGGAGAGGGCTGGGGACAGGGTCTGATAGCGGTAAAATGCTTTGGGAGCGATGGAGACAGGAGACATAAGGGGGAGGGCGAGCGATTGCCCGACAAAATGGGGAAGATCGAGGGAGTCGAGATATTGTGGCCGAATCGAGCAGAAGTTTATCGAGAGGACCTTATTGAGGCTCAAACCCCGGCACAAGATAGGAAAAGCTCCTAGTCTGTCTCCCTAGCCAGGGATCTCGAGATATCCGTTCTCCCGGAAAGGAATACTGAACGAAACAGCTGATCGGCTCTCACTCGGCAGGAATATCCTCAATACCGAATCCCTGACCCTCACGACAGATGTACGAGGGAAGAATCTGATTGATTCTATCGTCTCGCTTTCGGAAAAAACAGCTCAAGAATCATACAGAAGTGGGCTTGAATGTGGTTAGCGAGGTGCGAGGTTAGAAGGAGAAACGGTTTTGAACGAGGAATTTCCCACATGCGGAGACACGGAAATACTCTGAGAGATTTGATATCGAGTCTAAGAATGCCAAACGAGCGTTCTGAAGACACGGGAGGGGGACATATGGGGAAACAGACGGGATGTTTTGAGCAGGAAGAGTGGTCGATAGTAAACTTGAAGTCGAAGTAAGGAGGAAGAATTACCGGAGTGATCGATAAACCAGACGGCAAATTAATAGCGGTAGACGCAGGTTTCGGAGATGATGAAGGTGGCGCTTTGTTTACATTGGCTGGTGAAGTCACTGGTGTCATCTGCAACGAGGATTGCGCTTTGGATGAAAATCTTTTCTCTCGGGCTCATTCACGTTTTCGCGAGGGGACTGTTCTCGGGCTTCAATCCTGGGTTAGTTTGGCATGACAGAGGCAGCGATGGTGTGTTAGCCGTCCGTCGAATGCGTCTTGAGCATTCCATGTCATCATTCACATCTCACGACCGCCCCGCCGAGTCCACTTGCAGAAATCCGCCACGGCCAGAGCGGTGTCTATTCGACTCATTCAGGCAAAAAGGGAAGTAAATCTGGCGCATCTTGCCGCCTTCGGTTCTACGTACTCCGAACACCACACAGCCGATTCATTGGGGAAATGAACTCGAGCGGTTACACATATATCCTCTAAGTCCATCAGCAGCGAGCATTCTGGCATTGAATATATTAGTTCATGCAGTAGATCCAGGTCAGACCCCCGAGCCGATGAAATCAGAGCTCAGAAAGGCGACTTTTTTGCAGGACAGCTTCCCGAGAAGCAACGAGCGGGTTCGGTCACCCCTTCTCTGGGGCTCGGGGGTAGGAAAACTAAGAGGAGGCCGGCAGCTCTGATCGGACAAATATTTCGCCTCGGAAGACCCTTTCGTATTCTACATCTTCCAGGCTCATTCGCAGTATCATCATCATCATTCATTCCTTCTAGTAACCAGAAGAGGAAACCGCATTCAGCACTCTGGCTAAGCATGACATCTCATCCAGCAATCGAATAACTCTCCGAGAGTCTGAAGGCATCTCATGACAGGCGACGGGGTGACGAAAAATTCTCAATGCTTACGCGTGACAATCCGAAGGATCGATGTTGGGCTTGAGCTTGGGCGATTCGCTGTTGATGCATTTGTTGCTGTTGAATTTGCTGTTGTTGCATTTGTTGATGCTGCTTCTGCTGTAGCAGACTTTGAGCTTGGTGGAATTGTGATTGCTGCTGCTGCTGTTGTTGTTGCTGTTGCTGTTGTTGCTGCTGCTGCTGTTGTTGCTGTTGTTGTTGCTGCTGCTGCTGCTGTTGCTGGTACCTTAATTGATTCTGTCGCGCGAGTTGCTGAGCGGCGAATTGTTGCTGCGCACTTGATTGGTTTGGGTAAGGCTGGTACTTTGTCGAGGTGATCGGTCGCGGTCGTGGGAGGTAACCCCGCGCTTGCGACTGTTGCACCATTTGATGCGGTGGTAGCATATTCGGGGATGCTGACAATTGATACGGAGGAGGTCTCTGCACCAGTTGTTGCCCGAGGGTCTGGCGAAGTAACACATGGTCGGCCGTGTTAGTCAGCAAATTCGATGTTGTAAGCAGAGGAGGAGGAGGTGGTGATACGATTGCATGTGCAACTTGACTAACCGGTGACGGAACTTTATCATTCATCATGCTTTGGAGATCTTTGAACGACGCCGCCGGTACACCGCTCGCAACCGCCGCCGACACCGAGACCATTGAAGCAGCAGAAGGTACGGGATGATGAGCAACAGGAGCTGGTGGAGGAGATGGTGCTGGGTCAACGCGGAGACCGAGGTACTCCTGCAGCGGTCGATTGCTTTCGAAGCGCATGATTTCCTCGGTCGTCCTCGCACGTTCACCCAAATACGGAAGATCGCAGGGCCTACAGGAGGGTCGAGGGTTTTGAGAAATGCCCTCGGCAGTCGTATCAGGGAGCTCTTATGATAATCCATGATGAGGTACTTTATAATTTCGCTATTCAATTATTCGGCGAGCAAGAAGATATTGGCACTCACTCGAACGCGTCTCCTTCTTCCCGGTACATTATGACTAGGTCTGCCATGATTTCCTCCAGCTTGTTGATCTGAGATAACAATTCTTTCTCGGTGGCGATCTCGGCCGATGCCATGTCGCGCAAAATGCCGAAGAATTTAGAGATCGCTTCAGTGTTCTTCACCACGCTGCACGCCGTGAGTTTCTTGGCGAGATCGGAAACCTGCGAGAATTCCTGCTAGGCGTTAGTCGACATCAAAGCTAGGTCTGGGGCTCTCAGGGGAACTTGGGATACTACCATCTGACGAAGGAAATCTCAATTCGGATCATCGTCTTTCATTCAATGCGGAAACCGACGGGAAACTCGGTATACATACCCCTTCCGACAAGAGCGTGAGCAGTTTGTCCTTGTTTTTGGCGTATTCCTTGACGAGAGTCATATCGTCCTTCCGAGTTGGAGGCTTCTTGAAGTCTCGGTTGAGCTCCAATGCGACAAGATTAGCGTAGAGATCCATCTGGAGCGCGCAGTGGTCAGTCGGGCGCATGGTCTGCCCGATGATCTCATCCTCCGGGACGTCATCGTTCGAGTCTGAGTCTTCTACGATGACCAGGGTAAGGTCTTCGGAGGCGACTGGTTCCCCGCCCATGTCGTCATCCTCTATGAGGGTGACGTGCTCCTCGTGCGTTTCTACGGCCATCTTCGAGTCGTCTTCACCTCCCTCTTGAACCTCTCCTTTGGCTGCAGATTGAGACTCTCCGTCGATAACGGGAGCCTTTTCCTCTTCACAGGGATTCTCGGCCTCCAAATGAGCTCCTTCTGGGGTTCCGACCTTCTCCAAAGCTTCGACGTCCCGGGCAATGGCAGCAGATTCGACTTCGGCTGCTCCGGAAGGGACTGTAGGGGTTGCGGCTTTCTCCTCGCTGTTGGCACTAGGTGTGCTGGAGCTATTCTGAGCGTTTTTGTTTTCGTCGTCTCTGACACTCTCGTTATCGCTGTCGCGGATGCCGGGTGACTCGTTGGCGTCGCTGTTCTTGGCGCCGACGTCCTCGACGAGGTCTGCGTTCTGCTCCGCCTCCTCCGTTTTCGCTTCGACAGCAGCTGTGAGGTCGGGCAGCTGCTCCCTCCCAGACTGGTAGGGTTCAATGTCTGTTTCGGACCCGCTCGAGGCGCTTGAAGAAGCCAATTTTCGGTTTTTGGAAGCGAGATGATGATTATTACGATCGCCTTTTCTCTTGTCCTTAATTCTCCCGCGCTTGTCAATGGTGAGATTGCTGTTAATTTTGATGGTTATGCTCTTCGAAGTATTGCCGCTGATGATGATCTTCTCGCTCGCAGGGCTTCGACTAGAGGAGCCGGTGCTACTGTTGCTGTTATTGTCGGTGAGGTTGCTGACGATGTCGTTCTGATCGTCGTCTTCGTTGTTGTTGTTGTTGTTGCTACTATCGTTATTACTCTTGTGGTTGTTGACGCGACCGCTACAGCTATTATCGTTCTCGTTGTTGTTGTTGTTGTTTGACGTTTTCCGGCTGGTCTTCGACTCTACTGCAGAGTCGCCATGGAGTGTCCACCCATCAGATGAAGTCGAGCTTTCCTTGACGAACTTGAGCACCACTGGTGGACTGAGTGAAACAGGAGACGTGGTTTTCTCACGTTGTTTCCTCAATCTACGAAGGGTACTCGTCGCTTTTCGGTGGCTGCGGCGTCGTTTCTCGTATACGCTATTCGATGAACTACTGTCACTCTGTGGCGAGCGTTCACGCAGACTCCGTTTCTGCGCCGCTTTCAGACGCACGCTCGTTGTTTTGCAATGGAACTTCTCGCAATCCGCAGCCGTCAGTCGTTGCAGCGTAACGACGGGCTGCAGGTTGAACTTTATTTTCTGTCCGTTGATCACGTAAAAAGTTTCTTTCGCTTGTCGGGAGCTTTGAGACGAACCTGCCGAGCGCGCTTCACTGTGTTTCGCGCCAGCCATGCTCCAAATGTTCAGGGATCATTCTAGCGTCGAGTGTCAACCAACTCACAGTTACCACTCGCAGTTCCACTGACCATGGGCCGCCTTCGAGATCCCGCTTTTCAACTACCGCGGGACTGTCAAAGCGTCTTTCAGAGCCCAGACAACCGTCGCTCACCTCAACTGTCACCTGCGCTACCCGAACGGAGCCCGCTTTCCGGGCCCGACGATTCTGGGAGCAGCAAGACGTGGACCGGAGGTTTCGGAGGGAATCGGACCCCGGCTGTCCTGGATCGAGATCGGAAACACGTGTGGCACGAAGCCCGCTTGACAATGCGTTGTCGCTCGTCAAGACAGCGGAGGAGTACTCTCCGTCCGGGACACCGCTAAAACCCCTCAGTGTGGGGAGGAACGATCTGACAGCGAGTCGTTCCACCGCCGCAGTCCTGCGTTGGCGGCGGTAATCTGGACAGCGATGATGATCACAATGATGATATAAACAACAAGAAGCGCGGCGTCGTGTTGTTAGCCGCTAAGGAAGAACTGCGCTCCTGTTGTTGTTGACGTCGTCGCCGAAATGTCGTCTGCTCGCGATGGAACACAGTCTGCTGCTGCGGCGGCGACAGCAGCCCTTCAGTTGTCGGTGGTCGGCTTATGTGTCTGCACACGAGCTCGTCTCACACACGACTGACTGGTAAGCGGTCCGGCGCTGGGGAGAGGGCCTCCATCCACCGCCGCTACCAAACCACCCAACAGCAGCAGCAACTATTAGAGAGATAGAGCGCGAGTGAGCGTTCGGCAGCTGCTGTTGGGTGAGGGTAACACCACAACCGTTCGCTCGACTGATAGACCGAGCGGCGACAACGACCAATCGAGAGGGCGTCCTATACTAGAAGAGCCACTATTCCTGACAACGCGCACACACCAAGTGTGCACACGCATACACATACAGCAGCAGCGAGTCTATAGCGTGTGTGCTAGCGCGCATGCGTTCCCCAGCACAAGCGTCGACGAGCCTGGCGGGCGGTGCCAGGAACGATGGGGAGGGGGGAAGGGGGTGGCTCAGTGGTGGGGCACCGCGGGAAATAGTGCGAAGCCGTTCTGCAGCGGGACACTAGTCTGGTGCACCCTGTGAGGGTCCCCACTCTCAGTCGCGACGGCGGCGCGGCGGCGGTGATCGCCGTCCTCTTCCTTGAGCCTCTTTTTATTCCTCTCTCTCTCTCACTGGCACATGCAGCGGCTTCAGGAAGAGAATCGTCATCATCATTATCATCAGCTGCAGCAATGCTCCCAGCGGCGGCGGCGGCGGCGGCAGCAGCATCATCATCGTACAGATCATGGGAGCGAACGAGCACAAGTTCCGAGAAGAAGTGGAGAGGGGAGTTCCATCTATCCATTGTAATGCCCATCCATTCGTTGTCGACGACGACCCTAATACCTGCGCGCGCTTGTCCCTCATCTTGATAGGAGTGGTAATAATAGAAAGATAGAACGAGAGAGAGCGGGAACGAGCGCGCACAATGAGTGACACTTGATGGAAAGGGAGAGACGAACTGACTGTGAGCCTCTTTCGGTGAGCACCACCAGCCAACATCACGACTAGCGCATGCAGCGGTCGCAGCACCAGCAGGAGCGGTAACGACGAGCTTGTGCAGATGTTTCTCCGGAGAATCAGCGTTCTGTGGGTCGCGAAGATCCTTCTGAGCGAGGCGAAAGAAAAGACGGAACGAGAAGAGGGGACAGAAATAAAGAGATCTCGTGCGAAGGAGGGAAAGGGAATCGCATCAAAGAGATGGCAACGGTTGAGCGACCCAGGACCGTTGATAAGCTTCGACCCGCTGAGCTCCGGATATCTCGCTGAGCAGCAGATGTTACGACCGCACGAACATTCCTGCTGCGGAACAGCCTCCCCTAGATATAGGGAATTACTCCATATGGAATGTTCTGTGCATTCCCCATCGATCCAACACGCCCGCGGCGTATATCTAGAATGAGAAGGAGTCGAGACTGCGACGAAGAATCGATCGAGGCCTCTCTGAACCGACCACAGAAGGATCCAGTCTCGTCGGAGCGGTACCGCAGTCTCTTCGATGACGAGATCCCGATCGAGAGAGCCGCGTACTTCCCGAGCGACCCCCTCCGAAGCCCCGATGTTCCTCGTAGCGAGCTCTTGTCGATTGAGAGCTTCCCCGGTCTCGAAACCCGCTCTCGACTCAGAATCTATTGGAAGCCGCTCGTCTCTCTGGCCGGATACCGACCATGGTGGCCGAGCTTCGCGGAAATCGGAGAGGCGTCAATTGAGCTCAAGTAGATCCCATTCCGCGAAATCGGCAGACAGTCCCTGACATATCCCACCGCGACGCGACCGCGTAGGCGCGAACCAACCCGGGATACACGAGTTGTTTTTGGTCTCCACGGAAGAGAGAGCGGCTTTCTGCAGAGGAACATCTGTCCCGAGAAATCCAATTCGATCTCGTCGATCCATCATCGTCGAGTTCTCTATCTATACACTCGCCCGAATTCCAAAACTCGCCCTACGCTCGTACATACGTACATGGCAAGCGCTCTTCAGACCGAGGTGATTTCGTCTCATTTTCCGATTCGTGGAACGAGTAGTTCCTTTTCTGAATCGAATAAGAAGCTCTTCGCCCTGTCCTCGTCTCGCGCGAAAGACTTCATCGAATTCCCGTCCTCGATATCCATCTAAGGAATGTAGAGGCCGTTGAAGATGAACCTCCGCTGCAGAGCTCGTGAGCGGATCCGAAGGTCCAGCGCGACGACTGAAAATCTCGCTCGCCTAGTCGGGCGTTCTCTGGACCGTCCGTCGGTCTTCGTCGGCTCCGTCGGTTCCTCCGCCTCGCCGACGACTTCGCCCGCCGGAGCGTCGGCAATCAACCGAGGGGTCGTATTTGGTAAGTCGTCGCTGCCGCTCCCAGAGCCGCTCCACATCCACATCTATTTACGCCATGGCATCCCAGCCGCCAGATAGCAGTTGCTTTGCTGCCTTTGTGTTGGACGATGATGATGATGATGATGCGGCCCAGGGCCCTCTCATTCGCCGGCTCGCTCGATCGCTCACTGGCCATGTTGCCAGCAAGAGCTAGTAGGGACAACCGGCATCATCGTATAGCAACGGTTACCATGGTAACCGGTGCGCTGGAATCAAGTCGCAGTTATTACAACAGCTACCACCACACTACTACCCTCCTAAAAACAGCAGCAGCAGCAGCGCCAACAACTACGCAGTTCTAGCGCTCGTATGGGCGCCGGCGCCGCCGCTACTCTAGCCAAAATCATCATCCTGAGAAGCACCTCCAGCATGTTCCCATGGCAGTCGCCGTCGGGTCGATGAGAGCTGGCGGGTGGGTCGCTCGCTGGCTCGCTCGCTCGCTCGGAAAACCCGAAAGCAGCAGCCGCGACAGAAACGACAACTGAGCAGGCTACTACTGAGTGAGGGAACCGAGCGAGCGGCCAATCAACGGACGGAACTCTTCTGATTGTATAGTAGCCTATTTGCTGCTGCGGCCGCGGCTGCTCTCCGTAACTGAAAGCCTACCAGGCAAGCCTATCCAGCGAGCCAGGCTGTCGGTCGGCCCACCAGGCTTCTCGCTCAGTTGTTTGCTTCGATGCCAAGAGGAACAAAAAATCGCCCACTATTTTCCTACTTCCTCCTGGTAACCGAGATCGGCTGGAAGATAAACACCCATCTTCGGGGATTAATAATTCTTGTGGGGTTCAGAGAGGCCGTGTAGACGGTGGCGGAGACGGGATCCCAATCGTGATGAAGAACACGCAGAGATTCGGCACTACGAGGTGCTACTCGTGTCCTTAGCGCCTCTATTTCGAGCTCGACAAACCGTAAGGGCAGAACAGCTGAGCTCGACGTCCTGTGGCTAATTCGAGACGATTCCACGCTTTGGAGTGAGCCATCCAGATCGAATGATCCTATTCGACTCCAATTAGGAGCTTGAGTGAAGATACACGGAGAAGCCCCGAACGCTGTTTCTGAGGAGCTCAGAGTAAAATCTCATATCCATCATGATGTTCGTCGACGATCCGCTTGTCGGCTTCGTCGGAGGCACCCCCGAAGGCTCGGATCCCCCATGCGATCGGCCAGCTCGTGGAATGATGGAATGATGTGCAATCGCTTCGCGGAACGGCAGCTTATTCAGAACCAGCGAAGCACCGAGTTCCCCTATGTGAAGCCAAACAGATGGCGGCAACTCGTGCCGCGGTTGAGCGCAGCTGACTGCATGCGATCGGCCGACGCAGTCGTCCTTGCCGTTGGCTTCGTAGTCTATGAATAAAGGAGGAGCAGGGAAGCAGCTATCATGAGCCGGACTTGTCTGTTCCTCCTTGGCAACGACACCGGTGTGGCCGCGACAGATGCCGACGTCATCACCGATGCCTGGCGGGGCGATGAGCTACATTGCCGCTTGCGCAACGCTTGATGCTTGGAAGAAAATCGTGTTCCGCGCTGATAAGCGACCCGCGGGGGCTAGCTCGCGTGCATTCATTTCGGAGTGCCGTATCCTGAAGCCAGGAACCGCAATGATGCGTCGATTGTGCCAAGATACAGATTCTCCCGATAATTTCATGGCGGAACGATCTTCGTAATTCTATTGGTTAGGTAGGATGACGTCATGGAGAAGAGATCCCGCGGTGCGATGGTGGAGCAAGATTCAAGGGTCCCGAAAATCACTCTTGACAGTGGGAGAACTCTCTCACTCGAAGAAGTCCGCATCGAGGGCGAGGAACCTCGGATGCGGGAAAATTTTACTCTCTGTTATTCTTGAACGATTTGGCGTAGCTCTCCTTCCTTCGTCAAGGGATCAAATCCCTTCTCTGCTCTTAGAGCTTTGCGATTAGCTCCACGCGGGCGGTTCTGATGGATAGGCATGAGAGTCGGACTGCAGCGTCAACCAGGGAACCAGGGTGTAGAGAGTCGGAGGGAGATGAGCGATGAATGGAATTCCTGGACGCCACATCAAAATTGTCGAGTCGAATTCTCAGCGGATGAAAATAAATTAATGTGGAGCCGAACCCTGAAGGGATAGGAATTAGGAATTGACCTGACTGCTCCTTCTCCAGAGGTGTGCAATGAGAAGAGAGTTTCCCCGATTCATATATGAGGAGCTGCTGGCTCAGTTCGACGAGAGACGGTACGGCACTGTTCTGTACGGCCCTGGAGGTCATCATACGGGCGGGCAGATCCATCGTCCGATCCGACTTATTGTCTCGCGATGATTTTCGGAGATTCGCTGAGGGGTGAAGAATCTGGAAGATATGTACGTGCGTCGTCCCTCATGCCTCAAGGAATCGACTCAGTGCTCAAAGAGATCCGGCCGCTCGCGCTCGATTCGACTAGATTTCAGAATTGAGTCAACTGAAGTGGAATTCGATGCGAGGGCGAGCTATCAAAATCTAATGTTGCGCACGATCATACATAGTATTTTGTGCACTTTGGATGTGCGGCACAGAAATTCGAGACGAGGACCTAGTCGTTCGTTGCAAGTCGCTCGACTCCGACAAAGTCGCTGTTCCCGATGGCGTGCTCGAATGGCTCGTGGTTTCCAAGCTCTGACATCGTTCCGCGTGCTTCGCAATCGATAGCTGCTACATCCGACAATCAGGAATGGGTGTCGAACATCCCGCGCAGCCATTGAAGACTTTCTCGAGCTCTGATGGTTGAGTTCTACAGACTCCAGTCAATGGGACGTGGAAGAATCCCTCTATTTGGTTGCACAGCCAGTTGGGTATCCGAAGCAAGACATTCTGCATCGGAATAATTCACCGTCAACACCCCCGCATTTCATGGAATGTGGGCTCCGAAGACTCTCCGCGGAATTCGCTCAATTCTAGGAACCGCCATATGGGGAGCTCCGATGGCTTCAAGGTCTTGGGCGGCTCCGCTCCCTTCTCTCCTCGTCCCCTACTATCACGAATGCTCCCTTGAAGACGAGCTAATATGAAGAGTCTCGAATGCCGAGGCTCACAGCGCAAATACTGGGGTTCGGTCAATGCCAGGGGCTCTGATTCGGGAATTCGATGGCCTCAACTTCGTTGAGAGGAACGGACTTACGGATGATTTTCATCTACAGTGCACAGAAGCCGCTGTATCTCTGGGATACCCTCATTCCTGGATCGATGGGGGCGATCTCTCCAGCATGATCCAAAAAGCTGACCCACTGAAGCAGAGGAATTCCCCGGTGCACAAACGAGCGATCTCCCGGAAGATCGTTGCCGAAATCTCACGGCTTCTCAGAGCAGATGCGCAACATGTGTGGGTTCGGTTTTGTATGAGTCTGGATGGAACACCGAACCCTCGCGAGGTTAAGTGGAGCACGGTTCCCAGGTCATTTTGCATGGACACGAATTCAACCTGATGGAATGCACGGTCGTTCATCCTCGACTCGAAAACCGACCCGGAATCTTCCGATCGCGTACTGTCCCGAGCCTTTGATTGTAATCTCGCCGAAACCGGAGTTGAAGCGGTCTAAGCCTCTGGTGCGGAGCGGGCTTCTCATAGTTTCCGATCGGAGCCCGGAGAACAGTTGCCCGCCTTGCGAGAAATTGAGCGCAGGAGCAGGAGCGAGAGATCCAGCTCAGGCTATCTCATTCCGGAGGGGGTCATGCCAGAGGAGCCGGTTGCTCGATCGGTCTGATTGCCCACCTCCGAGCGGTCATCCAGGATCCAGAGGACCGTCTCGTGAAATCTCGCTGTCGTTCAATGCGGATGTCGCATCTCTTCGAACGCGGTGGGTAGAGTCAGCAACGCTGAGCACATGACCTGGATGGTAGCTCCAGGGAATCCACTCGAAGGTCTATTCCATGCGGGTACCAACAAATTATTCTCCGCTGTCGATAGAAAGAGTAGAGATCAAGCCGGTGAGGTGTTGGTATCATGATACCTCGCTCGATCTGGGATTCCCAGACCCTCAACTCCGAGACGAGTACGTCGTCGACATGAAAATGAGATGAGTCCTCCGAAGGTGTGGAAGTCCACTTCCTGCAAAAGCTTGAGGTTTCTCATACCGCGAACGGAGTCTTTCTGCAAGGAAAAAGAGCCGAGACTCCTCCAAGTATAATGTCACAGTAAGCACTACCTGCGTTGCGGTACCGGAAGAAGGCGGACATAGCTCGCACTTGGACATAGTTTCGAAATGACGATTTCCCCGGTCTGCAATCAGACAACACTGATTCTTCCATTGTGGATTGGCTGGCTGACGCTTGAAAATTTACTTCCCGAATAGGAGGAAGGAAGGAACGTAATGGAGAATCTCAGTTTCTCTCTTGATCTAGGACTCAATCGGCTCCTCATCAGACCTCACGCTGAGTACGAGAACCGAATTCCGGAAGACAGATTATGAAACTCGAAACTTGACGATGTTGGAGCTGCAGCAGTCGGCAGTAGGAATCTTCGGGAACGAAGACAAGGCCGAATAGGATGAAAGCATCTCTGGATTCCGGCAGCTGAATGTACACTTCCGTCCCTCTTCGCCATGAGGAATCCGAATTCGGCGGAGGGATATTTTCGGATTACGATAATGCTTCCACAAGACGATGACGTCAGCGCTACGTCAGTACAGGTTTCCGGAAATTCCTCTCGAAAGTCCACCTTGACGTGCTCTCGCGACGCTACTCATCTCAGATGTTCTCGGAATTGGGACCATATTCGCTTGGAACGCTACCGAGAGCAAATCGTCGGACGAGCAGGCTCGCAGACCCCGCGATCTACATGGGAGGATCGATCTTTGGCCTCGTAAATGATTCCACTTGAAGCTGCGTATCGTCTGACAGATGCGCCATGCTTATAGAGCTCTAGAGACTTTATCTCAATCGAAGCGATTAGATCCTTCCATCGCCGGGAAGCGATTACGTGATGTCGTATGAAGTTCAGGCTTGCGGGACGCTCGGACAACGGCTCAAGCCCACGGATCCATTTCGGACTCTGAAGAATCTGCGGAAGATCTGAGTCCCGAAGCGAAGGAAGCGATATCGGGTGGAGCTTCCTCTCCGAATCCTATACTGTAGCTCTGAATCGTTCCGAATCAAGAACCTATCGATGTGATAATAAAAGAGCCGTCGTCATCAAGAACGGCGACCGACGCTTCGAAACACTCTCATTAGACGTTTGAGAACGCCTCTTATGAACGTCAATGATGCCTCGGCTGTCCCTGCTGCCGCCGCGCCGACGTCGCCGACGTAGTTGACCATAATACGTACAATCCAAGCCTAAGCGTGGTCGGCTGCGGTAAAGGTCCTGCTGATGGTTGGCATCGACTGAGCCATGCCAACAAGTCGGTTGCTTGGCAACTGATGCGTCATTGTAAGTACCGCGGTGCGACACGAGGACCGTGCAGCAACGACAGCCGCTGCTCTTGCAATAAGTAACAGACGCCGTTGGGTGGTTGCTCGGCCGCTGTGTCGGCGTCCGCCGCTCGGGTCGCTTGGGTTGATTGAAAGCAACGAAAGACGCCGAGAGAGCTCGTTGCTTGCCAATCAGAAATCAAGCGCTTCCTCTCGCTGGCCGTGTGCTACAGCCACAAACTCGACCACAACCATCTCGACTATGCCATGCCTATCGCCGTCAATTATAACGACCACAGCAGCAGCAACAAACTAGGCGAAGCGTGCAAATGCGGACAAACGCTCGCAGAACCACAAAGACCATGTAGGATGAAAGGACCGCCGACTGAGTAGAAGGAGCTTCTGGAACGTTCGGTCGCTCTACACACGATGCGTGGCTCCGGATTCTCTATTGTCTCATTTCATTGAGGTCACGGGAGGCTCTGTCACGGATCGGGAAACCTGATATGGAGGACGGAGGTGACCTCATTTTCTGTGTGCGAAATTCTGGGGGAAGAGGGGACTCCGCGTCGTGGATGTGATGCCCGGCGAGGATTCTTGTCGATGGCGGTTCGAGTGGATATACACAACTCTGCATCGGATCAGTTGCAAGATGAGGCATCGAATCGCGGGTGATTCCACGTACATGAATCACAGGGAGAGGCCGAGGGTGTTCGTATCGCTCGAGATCAAGATCGAGATCTCGAATTCCGATCGTTCCACGTTCCCATGGCTCGAGGATCCCTGCCGGCGATATTCGATCATTAAAAATCTTACACAAATCGAATTTGATTTGTAGGGACGACCAGTTATTTCGTCCATCATGGGCCGCTCGAGAGCGACAGCAATCGTGAATGGAAGCGCTTCGTAGGTAGCTGCGATTCCCATAATCGTTCGAGCTCAATGAGTTTTGGAAATCATGTCCGATAGCCGCGAGATCAGAACTGCGTTCGAACTCCACGCAGATTTGGCGGTTCGGTGGTTTGCATCTGGGAGAAGGCCACTTTCTGCGCAAACTATTGCTGGGTCCAATGGTTCTACCGCCCCAGGCCAACGCAGGAACTCGTTCCTGAGGCCCTGGAGGACCCTAGTCCTGTGCAAAGCCGAAACCCGCACTGTCGAGGAGAAACACGAAGGTGAAGCAATAAGGATCGGGGCTCCGCGCGAGGGACAACAAGGAACTTTAGCGACATCGCAAGGAACTTGGATCAGGAATTTCGAGGGAGGGAGCTATCCGAATAAAGCTACCTTGCAATTCGAATTCCCGGCGGAAATAAGGCGCTAGTCGACGAGCAGCATTTCGGTGACCGCTCTTCTTCCTCCAACAACCGGGCCGGAAACGATGCAGTCTACTTCTACGGGTCAGTTGCTGGTACACGAGAGCGATTCCCCTCATTCTCGAAAGGGTACGCTTCACATGGTACGCGTCCATCCCGACCATGCATCTCGCGATGTCAAATATCGACGCCCTTCGGTCACCTTACCCAACCTCTCGAGTAGCTAGAGGTGGCGGGTGAACCTTCTCCTGATCGATGAAAATAATGTAGAACGGGAATCATCCTTTCAGATCAAAGGCCAGCGGAAAAATGCAGAACTCCCGAGTAAAGATCAGTATATCTGGGGGAATCCCGCTCCACGGGATAGGGGATTCAATTGACGCAGATCTCTCGCTCGATGCTGCGAGTCGAGGCGCTATGCCTGATGACCATCACCTCCTCCCCCCTCCTCCTCCTTCCTCCTTCAGACCATACACCTCTGGAGTACATTCGGAAGTTACCCCACTCAGGTCTTGAGAGTCTCGACTCGATTCGAGCTCCGGGGCATCCCTCACCTTGAGATGGAAACCGCCCAAAAACATCAAGTGTGGGCGCGTTTCGGTAGTTCTGATGGAGCCCATGCCGAATCAGAGAGGTTGGATTCCGTAGAGGACGAGATCTGAACCTGGGATTCCGGAAGGGCGAGCGATGCATCGCTGGCGGTAACGGAACTGCGGTAGTTCACGTGCGACCTTGTACCGAGCCCGCTCTTCCTCGAACAATCAGCGGCTGGACGAGCAGCCAGCAATGATTCGAACGATCCCTTTCGACATCTGCGGGAGCGCATATTCGGAGCGACTCCGGAAAATTCTCAAAAGTCGTCGAAATACTTCCTAGGTCTCCTATCCTTTAATAATGAGCCAGGTTGGGGCTCAGCCGATCGGCAGGCGGAGTGATTCATATGTCGCGTTCCATGTCCATGATCCGCGTCTATCATCGTTTCCGCTCGAATCGAGGAGCAAGAGTCGGAGAGTAAGGACCTGCTTGATTTCGAGCGGAATGGCTTCCTAGGGAGCATGGGAATGTAACTTCGAGGGACACGCAGCGGTCTTCTAGGCTTCGCGCAGCTCAGCGAATGACCTCCACCGACAGCCTGATTGAGGGTCCCCGGTCCAACGCCCCGCGAGGCATCACAGATTGCCATGGAGAGCTCGTCTCCACTATCGAACGATTTCCGGAGAGGAAAAGTACGCTGAACAGAACAGTCCGAGATAGAGTCGGCAACGGGAGGAAAAACGAAAAGTCGGGAAGTGCCATTCGCTCCGCGTGATTGTCTCGGTGTATCCGGATCCCGGACGATCCTCTCAAGTCCACAGACTCACTGAATCCGTACAATCCATTCTTGACCTAGGACGTTCGCTATCAGAGTCACACAAGGTCGCCGCGACGATTACTTCCATGCGCTCTTCCGCGCCAGAATGTCTCCAGGAAAACCACGCCAGGATTCTCGGTGGCGGGAATCAGGAACGCCTCGCTCATCACTCATGAGGATGAAACAGGCAGCAATCAGGTTGTGCTCCCGACCACCGCTTCCGCGAATCTATTCAAAGGCGTCTGGAATATACACGGCGCGAGCAGAAAAGATCAGGAGGTCGACAGTCTTTTCTGTAAACAAAACTCTCGACGAACGTTTATAGAGTCGGACACGGATCCTTACATGACGGTCCATCGCCGCGAGAAAAACTGCTGAGTCCTCGGGCGTTTCTCGCTTCAAGACGGAGCGTTTCCACCGTCTGATGGAGGGAGCAGACTTCGCTGATGTCTTTGAGTGAATCAGCGGGCGAATCTCATATAATCACCGTGTTCTTTTCGAACGGCGGTCATGGAGGTTCGGCCCACCCGAATCTCATGAATGCAAGCAGTGGGCACGTATTTTCCCGGAAGAACTCGACATGGGAACAATTGGATTCATCTCGATCACTTAATCTCTGATGAGCTCATGCTTCGATAACGCCTTGAACGGACTAACGGGGAAATCGAATGTACAATATCCTCGACCACCAAAGAATCAGAGTGTGTGGTCCTCTTCAAATGACGGAAGCAGAACTCCCTTCGGGATCGCGGAGCAGCAGCTATGCGCGACTCCGAGCGCTTGCTCCCGTGCTTGCGACGCCAATCGAAAATTTCTGGAGCCCAATTTCGGAAGCGAGCGCGGCAGAATCGCCTCAATGAAGCTGCGAATCGGTGGAACAACAATTTGCCGATCCCTATCGAACGGAGCGGGCTGGACTCCCAAGAGAATGCGTTGCTGCTCCAGATTTTCACCTACGCGCGTGATAATTTTCTGGGAGTAGGAGGCCCGCCCGGGGTGGATTGTATTGCGCGTCGGCTTCGTATCCGTCTCAACAGGGGATCACGCCGAGCCTGTCGAGCGAGCTCGGCGAATAATTCCGAAATTGGGAGAATTCTCAAAACACCCTCTCTGAGCTGTGAGACCTCGTAAAAATTCATCACACGAATCGGCCTTCGGTCGCCTCCCAAGGCCACTCGAGGAGCCTTGATTCATACTGTGAGCTGTCCACGCGAAGATTTTTCTGGCTCCGATAAAACTGGCTCGCTGCACCGATGTGAGCCAGCCCGCGAGAAATATTGTTGTTCTGTCGCGGGATTTGGGACAGGAAGGCCCAGATCTGGCGCGAGGTCGAAGTTGCGCGGCCTCGGAATACGGATAGCGCCTCCAGCAGACGGGAGACTGGATTCTCAGAAGAGTTTCTCTGGGGGGTTCTCGAGTTTTATCTCGAGGCGTATCGCTGTGTAGCAGCTATGAGCGGAGGCGTGCACGAGGGGGGGGGGGCGCCAAGCGGGCCATGTCCACTGCCTCAAAATTTTCCAGTCGTAATGCCGAAGGCGACGAGGTGCATGATCATTCCGGTCGCCTAGCGCGCTCCAATCACGAGTAGGCCCCTCTTCTCTTGGCAAATCCCGGGTGCGCCTCTGTCTTTGAGCACATCACGAGCTCTGTTCGCAAGTCTGGTTGACCATCTCACTCGACTGCCGATCCTGGATCAAGGATGTCCATAGATAATTTATCAGGGCCCACGGAAGCGAGAGACGACATATGCCGAACATGGAAAGCCCACTTCCATGATAAGAAATCAATCAGGTGGAAATGGGGTCACCGGTCGAGGCACGCTGGGAAGACCTCGCGATATTCGAGCCGCCGTGCGAACGCGATGGGAGAAAAACTGGAATGGGAGGGAAGGTTCTTCTCCCATCTAGGATATTTATGGTTGTCTTGTACCGCGGCAGCATGAACTCATCTGAGTGGGACTAACCGGGGGGACAAATGACAGGAAGGAGCCTCTAGTCCGGAATGAAGCCACAGCACCGGACTTCGATGAGGGGGGAAGGGGTCTATTCAGCCGGCGATCTTTCGATGGATCAGAAAGAGTGGTACTACTTGTGGATCAACCAATCCCTATGGAATTTCTCATTGAGGAGCCTACCCTTTATATCCGACTCCCGGTGATTGGACTTGATCTGTATACAAACGCCTTGTTGCCAGGCGTGGTGCGTCGAACATTTTGGGGCAGCACTAAGCTTGCACATTGTCGAAAAATCTCATTCCGTCAGATTCTCTTCAGTCTTAGCTCTCAACTTATGCGGAATCTCGAACATCACATTCGAGAACTCGTCAATATCGATGCTGACCACACCATGTACATGGATCGGAGACGCCGCGATTGCAGAGGAACTTCCCGTTCGACTTTGGCAGCAAGCAGCAGAATGAGCCCGCTGAAATTCTGCTCCTCGAAATTCCCGGAAATCATGCGATATCTCATCGAGACGCCTTCGTGAATATCGTATAGGGCTCAGCTAGGTAAGTACGTACTTTTGTCCCTAATGCATTGCGCTTCGGAGATGAACCTCAGGACAGTTGACCAAGGGACATCGATAGGTGCGATTTCTTGATGGAGGGAGGCGAATCTAACGAGGATCAGTCCTACGGTTTTTTGCGGATCGGGGCACTCTTGCAGAAGGCTCAAGTCTCTCTAGAAACATCGAGCTTCTTTATTCTCCCGGATCCTCATTCTCCCTGCGAGGCTTCGCGGAATTTCTTGAAAGGATTATAATAGTTTCTGCAGAACTGCGCCCGATCGTACGCCGATGGTGTTCATCGGCGTACGAGCTGGCGACAGGGAGGCCAAGCAGGTAGCCAAATACCAAGATGGGCAACTTCGGCTGAGAGCCTCATGCGAGTACTTTTCCGTCCGCTCCCTGGGACTCGGCACAAGAGCGCTCACTAGGCATCGAGCCGTGCAGGCAGGGGAACATTTTAGGAATTCGTGGAATGCCCGACCAACGAGAGCCGAAGCATGGTGTCGAGAGCGGCAGGGGTTCAGTGAGCTGGACACGTGCAGAGAGTGTGCTGGGCGCAGCAAGATGTCACGCCTGTGGTGCGTGATCGACGGGACTGGTTGGCTAAGCGGAGCGCTGGAGTTCTGAGTTCAGGCTGCTCCCGGCGCGATCGAGGCCGATAAGGATCAGACGAAAATCCCGGGAACGAGTGACCGCGGCTCAGGCACGCGGACAATAGCCGCGCATCTATCACCTCAGAGGCGATCGGCGAGACCCGGCAACAATTTTCATTTTTTTTCCGGAGTGAATACTTAGGCTCGGACATTGAATATTGTAATAAATATATCGTGGGGGTCGGTCCGGAAATAGAATGGATGGGGGGCCCAAGCGGTCACCACGATATACTTATTTCGGTCGCTGCGGTACACTCCCGAGTCAGACCTCAGAACCAACTTCCATCAGAACTCGAGCTCAGTTTTCTACTTTCGAGCTGGAAGGAGATGAACGTCGGGTGCAACGCGCGAGTAGCGATCTACGGAGACGTCTGCGAGCGCCCCTCTGGCCACACATTCCAGCCTGGCATCACAATATCGAGCCTGGGGGCGAGAAGTTTCTGGGCAAGTAAGGAAAGCCGGACTCCTTGCCTCCTGGATAAATCTTTTAAGCAGGCTCCGCCTCACGTCATGTTTATATTTCTCGGGCTCAGACCGGGGCAGCGGTGCCTGCAGCGTCAATAGTCTGGTCGATAAAGGATTATTATAGTCAATAGTAGGTTGATAATATGAGAATTCCTGCGAACGGATCTTCCTGTCTTTCCCAACAAGGGAAAAGCGACTCCCCCTGACGGTTCCAGGGACACTCACTTGGACAGCGGCGGTGACTTATCAACGGTGGGCCGATATTAGCGCGGGGGGATTACTGTTTGACCAGTAAGTCCTCTGGAAACGAGGGTATTCGGCCCGTGGGCGACTAGAAAACCTGAATAGTTCGAAACCTCCACCCTCTGAGCGGTTACTCAAACCTGCACCAGACACCCCAGATCGGAAATATGCTTCTCCTGGCCTCTTCGACACCATGAAATCTCTATTATGGGAGACATCTGTGAGCTTAGAAGAATCCACGCGGAGGGATTCAGAAATGCTATAGGAGGCTCCCCTCATGGCGCGACGTGCCAGGGCAGCACCGTTTGCTTTGCCCATGAGGCCTAGTCACCTACACGATGATTCGGAAAAGGAATCGTAGGAGCCAATCAAATCCGAGTAGTATAGCCAAAAATTGGTTCAAAGCCATTGGATCGAGCAGATCGGAAACTCTCCCCTCACAGAGTCCCTACGCCAAGGAGATCTCTTTTTCTCCGACGTGGCTGTCGCTGATGGGCGGGATCCAATGGTGGATGGAAGCGATGGAGTCGCTTTCAATGAATTGGAGACGTGGTCGTCAGCTGGACAATTAGGTGAACTCGGAACGAGTTTCTGCACGACCATGATGAACTCTCAGCGACTGGAGATGACAGCTTACATGCCCTGCGGGAATCAGCGGTCGGAACCGGATCCGAGTAATCGTGGAAGGGTCACGCGACGTGACATGAACAGTCGCGGTAGATTAACATGGACGCCCGAATGCGGCGAGCGACGAAGTTCCGTCGCCGATCTTCCCCCATCGAGCGGTGCGGGAGTGCGGTGTGAAACGAATCCCACGTTCGAAGTTTCCTGGAAATTCATCTACGAGGCGATTCTGCGAAGCTGGTGGCCCTTGGGCAGGAGAACGAGCAAAAACTTCACGATCGCGCATTTCACACATTCTCTCGGAGCCTCGAGATCGACGCAGCAGATAATAAAGGTCTCACCAGCCGACTTCTTATGCGCTTCCGGGTCCGATCAGCGGGGGCTCACGCCCTTGGGAAGCTCCGCAGAACTTGCGGGCCGCGAGGTTCTCCCATGCAGTCAATTTCAGCTCAAGCTTTCCGGGATAAAATTGGGTGGGAATTCTTCCCCGAATCCAGGCCCAACGCCACATTTTCGCCTTCAGGCTTCCATCCGAGATTTTTGCTCCATCCAGTCCTGCATCGACACGCCTTATCCCCGGGGAATACACAGCCTTCAGGCAATTACCCGTGTGCAGAACGATGGTCGATTCTCGGGACGAGAACCGGTGCACTGCGGGCCGCCACGGGTCTCGGGAAACCTAGGACACTACGCTGCTCCTTTCTGATCTACTACTGTGATTGACCACTCTACTGTGGAGCCCTGATTTCGTCTTCGGAAGGCGCGAAAAGCGTCGACCATCTTGATAACCTCAGCAGGCCTCAAATCCAGCTTGGTGTCGATGAAACTCGAGATCAGCTCAGGCTACGGTCTAAGGCATCCATCACAAAGCCGCAGAGTCTTCCATCACAGAGGCTGCAGATTCATCGGAGTCGGAGCTTCGAAGATTGGAAGATATACGATCAGAAGCCAATTGCACGAGATCGGGCGGAACCTCCCCCATGATTCCACAAGCGGCGAGCATTTCAAGCGATTCCATAACAGGCCTGCCCAGATCTCGCTCTCAGTATGTGGGAGAAACGGGCAGATGGATGATGCGAATTCCTTCATCCTACTGCCAAGCTTACTCCACCCTTTCAGTATAAAGTATCGAGCCTGACGGCTTTTGAAAGAAATTTTCTCATTTAGAAAAGTTTCATCCTCGATCCGCCTCTCCGGGGAGCGCTCCCACCATGTTCCGAATCCCTCCGTTTCCATTAAAGGAAATCGATACCTTCCCCTCGTAGAGTCGTCGCAATGCTTAGAGGATCGTCATCCAGGAGAATTTCGTTAGAATCGGATTGATGCTAGACTGCATGGTCATCCCTCCATTGCGGCCTTCTGCAGGCGTTAACAGTTAACACCGCAGTAACCTCTCGGACACGCGTAGTCCTGACGCCACACCGACGGTCTCCGCGCCGCTCCGGTACTGAAGAAATGAGCTTCCAGCGACGAAGAAAATGCACACGCTGAGGAATCCGAGAAGATGGCTGAAAGAGAATATGTATGTACATATGCCATTATTCATGAGGCTTGCAGGTCTAGAATATATAAAGCAGCCAGCTTGGCCTCCTCTTGCATGCGAGCTATCACAACAGTCCAGGAAATTGACATTTTCGGAACTACACAACGAACTCCCCCAAATCGAGCCATGCGAACGTAATCTGAGCTGATTTGGCATCGATCGCGCGCAATATAAATTTGAGCCCAAAATACATTTGGGCGCACGGTCCATTCCGGCGCAGAGCTGGAGCAGGACTGGTGATCGCACGTCGTGGTCTTCGCAGACTCCCCCGCGTCACCCCGAACTGAAGTTCAGGACGTTTCTCAGCTGAAAACAAGCCTGCACGCAAAGCGATTCGGCCTCTTGGGCGGGGTCTCACGAGCTAAAGGCGAGGTTTTCGGCATACCCATGAGATGAGCACTCCGATTCTGATCCTTGTCCTCGGTGGTTTTCGGTATCTGCAGGTATCGAGGCTCTTTCGTCGAAAGACCATTCGAGAATGCGGCTAGCGACTTTTCATCGAGAACTTACACGGAATTATTTCACGAATTAGAGTTTCGAAGCGTAGGTCAAGTTTCGCATCAGATCCGCCACCATCTGTATCACACGACGACTCCGTACTCCGAAAGTGGAAGTCATTCGAGCAAATACGTATCGGATCTCGATAACACAGGTACGCCCACGCTTCTGGCACGGGCAGAGGAATGCCATGCCGGCCGTTCTACTGCGCGGAATCTCTCCGAAGGAAACGCGAAGCCTGGGCTCTGCTCTCTTGTCTGAAGCGATAGGGGAGGTTATTTTCTGATGAGGAGTCACTCCAAATGGGATTGATTTTCGCTCCGAATCTCTCGAGCTTCGTCTGCTTGACTTGACATGCGCAGCGTTCGGGGAGAGACTCCAGAGTATATCTCACTGAGGGGCGGGATTCCGATAACCGACAAGAGGGACGATATCCGAGGGTATGCCCTCGTGAAAGACTCTGCAGCCCCCGATTGCTCGTTCGGTAGAATTTTCGACCAGAAAATTTCGGATATAATGAATCGGACTCGAAGAAATCAAACCCCGGAATCTAGAATAGTTTCCAAGATTTGAGCTCTTCTTCCGATTAATCCATAATCCGAAATTTCTTCGGGTAGCCATGGGTCATGGCTCATGGCCCTCCACGATTCGCTGCCTCTTCTCACCAGAAATACTCTGAGTGCGCCTCCTTTGCAACTCGAAGTGGAGCAGAGCAGGGCCAGAGAAGCGTTCCGATTTCACAATGGTGGTCAGTGCGCAACCAGGTCAGCTGTGAGGGAAAGAGAAGCGCGCTGCCTCCCGTCCGCTGCGAGCGAGCACACTTTTGGAAAATTCGGCGATTTTTTGGCCGTCAGAACTTATGCAACGAAGCGAGGTTTTTGCCAGATTCTCGGCGCACATCTCTCAAGTACATTGATAGCTCGGTGAAGCCACGGAGCTGTTTAATGTCCTTCACGCGTCTCGGACTACTCGCAACTCCCTTGAGCATTTCGATAGATCGTGAATCGCCGTGAATGCTTTCTTCGGCGTATCAGTCGTTCGAGATGCACCTGTAGGTCTTTTTTATTTTTATCGACGCAGCGGGTACAAGTAAAGGGAAAAGTCTTGAAAGCAGAGTACTGAGCAAAGCTCGGTACATATTTTCCTTGTATGATGTGAATCACTCGACTCACGGAGACATTTTACGCCCGACTCCCGCAATGAGGGACTCACGTTGTAGCGAGCGGGATCGGGAGCGTCCATTATTTCGCTGGGGGAGGGTGATGTCCGAGTGATCCTGCATCAGAATAATGGACTACGAGTCCGTCGGGCAAGAAGGAAGAGATTATCAGGTCCGATCATCTATCATTCCGCGGTAAGTGGAAAAGGATGCTCCAAGGGCTTGGAATGTTTTTTGCACGTGATTCAAGATGATGCTGAAGTGTTGCCTCGCCCAACTTGAATTCGGTCGAGGATCGACTCATCATGGGTTAAGACAGGGGTGTCAAGGAGGTGGCCCGCGGCCGATCCTCCCGAATTCCACGGGATAATATCCTTGTAATTTTAGAATCGCGAATAGAACGAGTCGACTCTGAAAAATCGAGAATCGATTGTGACCCACCATTCATATACATATGTTTTCCCCTCCAGCTTTCCGCTCACGGCTCAAACAACGCGAATTAAGAATAATGTCGAAAGAATCTTTAGATGTGGCCCGCGGGTTTCTCGCAGTGCTCCTTCGTGGCCCGCCGAAGATTTGACTTTGACACCCCTGGGTTAAGAGAAACCGCGACCGAACGACGCATCCGGTCTACTCTTCTACGTTCCGATGACATTCCTGCTGGCAAGGGGGCTGCTAGTGGTCGAAATTCACCATGGAAATCCGTAAATTCCGGAGGCGAGACTGACCCGTCGAAGATTCATGTCATGTCATTCGAAAGTTTAGTCTAGAGTTTATACCCTGCCGTTTATGTCCTTTCACGGCTTAGTCCTGAATTGAGTGTGGTGGGACTAGCTTAGACCGAGATCTCACTCCAGCGGAGTACATGAATATACCGAAGAGAAAAACCGAGAAAACGATAAGGAGCTATCATCATCAAATTGGGAAGTATTATTATGATAATAACAATAATAATTATTCTCATATTGCATATAAATGTATAATTGCGGGGCATGAAGGTCGCGGCGGTTGCCTAGTGGAGCACATACGAGAATCCAATAGCTCCCGCGGGCCAGGATCTGCACTCTGATCCGGCATCAAAATATCGGGCGTGGTGGAATGCATCGAATCAGCTGAATCCCTCTCCCCATCGATTATCCCGGCGGGGAGCATCCGATGACGCCGCGCCGTGCCGCTTCTTCCCTAGATAAGACAGGAGCGATCGATCGATTTCCCCGGGGCACCGTTGAAGACGTCTCGTCAGAAACCATCTATGGAAGGGAACGGACTTGCAATGAGAAAAGAAGTTCCCAGAGGACGCGGTTAGGGGCAGGTGGGGCCATTCGGAACCCGGGTTTCGAAATGGAAAGAGAATTCCCCAAAGCATCTCGAGTCGAGGGCATATCCGGGGAAGTTACATGACCGTTCTAGCTACGACGCTCGCCTCGTGGTCAACGACTTCCCGTGTCGAAACTTACGGAACGCGGATGATCTCTTGGGGGACAACTTGAGGATTGGAACGAGGAGAATAATCCCCGAGGAGAAGTCACCCTTGACGGCCACTAAGAAATCTTAGTCATCTGAGCGAAATTATGCCATCGAGTACCACTCTCGTAGAATTCAATGAAAGTCGTGGACAAGGCTTGTACATTTGTTTTTGATCTCATTCAATAATTTTCCGCGGCTCGAGCACCCTGACCACGCGTCAGCATCCCCAGGATCTCCGGCTACTCGAGTAGATTCGAAGAAAGAATGTTCAATGCAAGATCCAGACCAGCATCGATCACCGCCCGGCCGGGGAGCGATCCGCGACAAATGTGACGGCGCAGCTGTTTCGGACGTGATTCGGCACTGGGTCGTTCCCGAGGATTTCCGAGTCGTTTCTTCGCAAGGGCAATTCGCCCCTGGATCGGCTATTGATAGGCGCCGGAATCCATCCGGAAGCTCGATGAGATAAATCCGTGTTATCGATCCGGAGACATCGCTCCTTCGCTCGAAGTGCTCAGGACAGTGCACCTCATTCAAGACCGCAAAGGAGTCCGACGGTGTCGGGCACGGCACATTCCTCCTGGTCTCTCTTCATTCGAGGTAACTTTCTCCCCGAGTCCAAACTTTGTCAGTTTGTCTGAATGCCCAGGTCTCTCTGAAGTTCGCAAAGCTCGTAGATCGGAGCAGTCGACCATTCCAAGCCTCGGAAAATGAGCCCGGAATGGACTGATTGCTATTGCCGAGAAGGCACTTCCGCTCAACTCGGGCCAAGCACAAGGGTTCGTTACTCGCGAGCGCACGTTATCTAGAAGTCGCGTGGTAAACGTCGAAGTCATTCGAGGAAGACGAACCCGTCCGGTTGGGACATTCCGGAAATCTCCGTTTTCCCGTGATAGGCGGGGTTCGAACGAGATACGTTCGAGGTTTTCTCCGGACGGTCGTATATGCGGCGCTCCTTCGGAACAGCCCAAGAGCTACTACCTCGGGGAAGAGTGATCCTGCAGACCCTTCACGTTTCAGTCCCTGGCTGTTAGCCTGCAGCCCCGCCTCGAGGGCTGGAGGATTCTTGATATTCCGTTCCGCTGGAAACAAATTGGATTCCTCGATGGCTTCATCCCGGAGCAAGATTTTTCCCTCGCGAGCCATCCTCGTTGATGAGCACATCATCTTCGGAGAGTTCCATAATCTGTTCCTGTTGAAAGTCGCCGATATGTTCAGCGAGAGCCAGAAATCGAGCGACTCTCCAGCTCCATGCGGCCTCAGCATCATGACGCACCTGTTTCTGATTCTCACTGACTGTTGCGGGTCCGAGATACTCTCTGTCGCTATTGAGGAGATCCGCAAAACTTCGCCAAAACGCTGACCGGAGGTACATTCAACGGATGCCTTGCAGGACAGGCCCCGCATCGGCGACGATGAAAGCGAGAGCTTGCAAAGATCGCGAACACCGCTGCTGCAGCAATCTCCTCGATGGATCAAAAGAGCTTCGCTCGCTCTATCTACTGACAAGCCGCTCGGATCGAAGTGATATTTTTTTGGTTCTCCGAAAGCTCTTCTCGTTCTCGACCCGGGTCTTTTTTTCGCTCGGCCGATACTCCTCCTCCGACGCGTTCTCCACAACTCCCCTGCGAAATCTCCTCCATCCCTCTCCCGGTCGTTCGTCGTGCTCTGTCTTCGTCCATTGAGTTTCCTCTGTTGTGCCAGGTACATGTACGTGCTCCATCTCGTCCAGAAGGCGGTGTCTTCAGTGATCGGCCAAGCGTTCGCTCGGCAACGCTTCTGTGTTGTAAGCCCGAGCTCGGAACCTGCCTCTCTCCGATCACTGATTATATGGCAACGAAACTATATAGAAAGCACGGCGAGTGAGCTCCGGCAATTCCGATAGCCGAGTGGAAGGCTACCGGTTGCCATGGTAACTCCCATGGGTGCTCAAAAGTTTCCCCGTCCAGCAGTCGCTCTTTTCGTTCACCATCGACCCGCAGATACCCACCCGCATTGCTGCCTGCAGCTCTGTAATAGAACTCTCTCGCTACAGCTTCCCTCCTCCCGCAGCTCTGTATTCCGTCAGTCATGAGACCTTTCGCCTCTCTAAGCCCCCCCAGCCTCCGAGCCTTGGTATGAGTCTCTCGGCGATTCTCGTTGCCTCCCAGGAGTTCCCCCTGTCGACCCTCGTCCTCCTCCCGGTTCTCGTATATTTCCTCTCTCGCTTCGTATCCTCCCCCCGCCGCAAGCTCTCTCCTCATTTCCTCCTTCGGCCCATAACATCATCGGAGGGCGCGCTGCAGAATACCCAGAGGAACATGGTACTCTCTACGTGCGGCGACGGTCTCCATCGGTTGCCATGGCAACGTTGATAATGACGCCCCGTCCCCCTCCCGCTTCCCGGCGAGTATGTATAGTATTAACGGCGCAATACATCCAACACATTCCTCCATCCTGCGTGTGGAGAGGGTACCGCTTTCTGAGTTCGCTCTACTCGCTTATTCATTCGATGCGCCAGGAAATTGCTATGCAAGCAGAAGCTTTATGTAATTATTCTTCGTCTTGAGTCCATTTGCGGCTCGCATAATGAACGGGATCCGGCTAACGGGGGCGGGGGAGGGGGAGCTTCATTAGAATTTCTATAAGCTAGTGAATAATTTCGTTGACAGAAATTCCTGCTTCGGACAAAGATCTCCTCCCATGGATGAATATCCATTGAGGGTCCTGACAATGGATCCAACATCTGAGCTGGTAGACAGAAAGAAATCTGGATCGGTCTCCGGGACGTCGAAGCTCCTTGTCGAAGCGGGGCGGCAGCATACAGCATATGTGCTCGACTACGATGAAGTCGGGGGATCCATCGCCCCTGGACGCGCCGATGGATGAGTAGCTCCTCGAGACTTCTCTGCCCCGACCGCTCTGCTATTCGAAGTATGTGCTCGCGAGTGAGCCGCGGGTCGGACCGAGCAAGGGATCACTGGTTGCGAAGTTTCATCGTGCCGCCTCCCCTCACGGAGAGAGCTCTGGAATGATGCGCGTCATGATCTTTGTCCCCCCAGGAACGATGTTCTGGGACTCTTTACCCAATTACACGAGGCTCCCGGAGCGGTCTTCATAGACTCGCGTCTGACTCGCTAAAGCCCAGTTGACGAAGCGACGACCCGAACGATCGCTGATTGAGCTCGGCGGAGCTGAATCATCGCAGACCCCAGGAGTGCCATAGTTTCTATCCCGCGAGTGTCAGCCGAGCGGAGTAAGCCATGGTGTTCAAGAACCAAAACCACATCGTCGCTCGGAGGGAACCGAGAGGAAGGGCGAAGGGGGGCGAAGCGAAAGGGAGGAAAAGGGAGAGAGCGGTGTGCTATGGTGTAGGGAGGGGGAGTAGATCGAGAAGCGAGGGAAGCAGAATCTCAAGGGAGTCGGGGCGCGGGAGCAAGCTGGGAGGAAGGGTAGGGATGCAGGCAGGGGACGAGAGATAGCATTCCCACAGAGGAGTCAGATCCGCGGAACGGAAGGACTTCCTGCCGCCGCTAGTTCAGGTTGAAGTTTCAGGCCACAACTCGGGCGATTCCTGAGTAAAGCCGAGCTCTCCTGATTGGGAAAGTTCCCCGAAAACGGATCACTGCAAAATAATCAGTCGTGTTCGTACCGGGGTCTCCGGAGCTCACTGAGCTCGATTGCGAGACTGGGCTCTGATAAGCTTGACGGAATTTCACATCCCAATCTTTTCTCGAAATTCCGGCGTTGGATTTCGCATTCCGGGCGCCTTCGATTTGGGATATCCTCCCTTTGGATCCGGATTTCCATTGGATAGAGAATGTCCTTGGCGTAGTTTGCGGAATCCGAAATGATTGAGCTCCCGATGGATGAGGTCGTTCCGATGCTCTCCCGGGATTCGTTTCGTTATTCTCGATCCGGGAGGAAACGTCCCGAACGGAATTCTGTTCCGAAAGAAGAATCTCAACCGAGGAGACTATTATCCCGCGTCGTAGCTACGTTCAGCTTTTCCATGTTTGATTTCGCGGATTGCGGGTCACCTTAAAGCTCATCATGGAGCCTTTCACAGGAGCGTGACGCACCGGCGCAGAGCTACCCCGGGAAGCCTTATCGGACTGGGACAAGTCGCCTAGAATGTCGGGGCGCCTCGTCGCCCACGCGATGATCGGAGATTCCGCCTGAGATTTGACCTTATCGAGTACGCAAACATTTCTATCGATCAGCTGTTTCTGTTCCCGTTTTTGAGAGCCGCGTCTCGCAATCAAATGTAGAGCAGCTCCGTTCGATCTTAGACATGCCGAGATCATGCTTCCGGATTTTCAGGAATCCTCCTCCGAGCACAGCGGTATGCTGCTTCGAGGTGCTCTCGCGGCACTCTGAACGGTCGCCGGCTCAGAGACTTCCAGGGTGATGAGCTGCTGTCGACTCCCGGCCGGGTTCACTCGGCGAAATCGCTAAAAATACCGCCGAGGCCTTTACCGCTCGGCGCCCGCGTCTACCCTTCTCAGAACCGTCTCCGAGAACATCTCCGGGGCCTCTTAGGCTCGTGGTGATATCCAGCGCCGACGGCATATATTCCGTGGACCTCCGCATCGAATCCTGGCTCGGGAAGATCCTCTTTATATTCGGCAGCAAATCTCGGCGATGATCGGTGCGGCATCATGGTTGAAGGTATCGACGTCCGTTCCCATGTACGCCACACGCTATGCATTCTCAAGGAGACGGATGGCGGAGAGATCCCGAACCGGAATTCCATCCTGTCTCTAGCTCAGTATAATGCGGATCACGGAGCTTCAGAGAAGATCATCTTCGTGTCGACCTCATCGGGGATTCGCGGCTCGCTCCGGCGACTCACCATGAATCGACGTCGTACGTCATACGCAACTAACAATCCTTGATCTAGGGTGACCTCTTCCTCCGCGGTCTGCGGGAAGAGTCGAACACGCTCGAGGATCCGCGCGTTAATTTCATCGAGTCGCATTCCGATCAGGTCATTTCCGCGAAGATCGAACTCCCTGGAAATTTCTTCCGCCTGGCAACTGATCTCTTCACTCGTCGTATGGATTTCGGCGAGCAGCGGACGCCGCACGATTTGCGCTCCCCATCCGTGAGAAAGATATGTCTGCAACGCGAGACGCAAGTCATGGCCATATGAGCCTGAAATTATTTCCTCGATATCCGAACGGTGATATCGACGACTCCATCGAAGATATTTCGACTTCGCCGTTCTGTTCTCCAGAAGAAAAATAAGTCGGAACCGAGATCCCATCTATCGCTTGCTGATCGACCTCACCCTGGCTCCAACCAGAAAAGAAGTCACGGTAAGAGCTCAGGCGTACGACTTTCTTTGAGTGATGAGTCCTCGCTTCGATCTCCGACGGCCACGGAACCTCCCGTTCACCAAGTCCAGAAACCGGTTTCTTCTCGGTTGGACGTTGCCAGCGCCGCTGCCGGTCCAGTCGCACGGCAGATTATTATAGCTGTCCGTCAGACTGCCGACTCAGCCGGACGCTAAGCTGTTGTGCCGTCGCTCGTTTCGGTCTTGGTTAGTTGGCTGACTGCGCCTCCGCTGCTCGCTTGCTTGAGAAAACGGGCTCAAGGCGAAGCTTCCACAGCCGGCTTGCAGAAGCGTCCATGGGACTTTTCCGAGAATCAGTGGCGGCTCCTGCAATCTAGGACACCTCCGCATGCGCAATCCTCGATAGCAATAGCCAGAAGAGGGTCGGGCGGGCCAATCTGAGGGAGAGTATGTGAAGTTCTTGAAATCGGACGACCGATGAAGCGATTCGGAGTCAGCAGGCCGGATGGGCTTTCCGCGTCTATCTGTTGAAGTGGAGCGTTTCGCGGAACACTGATCGGGAACTCGTTCCGTATTGGATGCCTTCTCCCCATTTTCCAGATTCGGGATAGGCCCCCTCCACGGCAATGCGTGACTCGAACGAGTGACGAACGCAAGTTCCGGCGAAGCGAGCTGGAGGCCAAGCACGAGTAAATTGAAGATTGTGTGGGATTTCCGACCAAATAGGCTCATCGGTCCAGACTTGAGACGCGCTTAGCACGAAATAATAGATTCTAGATTCTTCGAGGCGAGGGATTTTACCCCATTCCGCCCGCGGTGTTTCCACGCTCGGTCAGAGAGCTCGAAATTCGTGAGAGCCCACCACATTCGACGTCCTCCCGTAGATCACTGGGTACGACGCCGTATGAACTGGCTTTTAGGATCGCCAGTCTGGCGGATTCAGGCCCAGGAGGGATTTTGAAGGATTACGAAGAGATCAAGACTCGCGGCGCCTCCAGGAATTTCCCATGGACCCAACGGAGACGATGCGACTGTCCGTTATCAGCTCGCCCGCAGGATAATCGAGAAGTCATAACGCCGGACTTGGAATCAAGAGGGAGCCATGAGTCGACTCGGCGGTTAAGATGAAGCCTCGGGAGTAGAGAGCACCGGCCCGATCCGTCTTGCGTGGGGCTAAGACCGTGCGAGGCATTATTTCGGAATCAGGGAGAATCGCCGGAAGTTCGATTCGCTCTTTCGGGCACCGGAGTTTCCGTCAGAGCATTCGTCCCTCGGTATATCCCGAGGGATATCCGTCGGGCTGTGTTCGCTCTTAGATGCGGGCATTCACTGACTTTTCTTCACTGGCGTGTGCTCATGCTGAGCCGAGCTCCCGAGTGTCAACACTCGCCGACAATGTTGACCGAGTACCTGACCGAGGTCATCGCAGAATTTCCTCCGGGAAGTCCGATCATTGTATGACGCTGATTTGCGCTCGGAGGCCTAGATTTGAATTTGAGGCCTAGAGTCAACGCCTCTGGATTCACGCGCATATGGATTCGCTGGGGATGCAAATATTCGTGCCGATTGTGCATCATGCGAGGATCATTATCGGATCCGTTGATTCATGGCGCAACCAGGGACATCATCCCGCGCCTCAATCGCTCATCAGCTGGCTCATCAGGGGCATCTCTGGGGGAAATCGGATGCTCGAAAAACGCGAGCGCGACGGCACGGGGCGGATCGTGCTCCCCCGTATTGCACTCTCGATGAGCTGAATGTCTCCAATTTCGAATTCGGACGGTGATTGATGAAGGGTGTGGGTCAGACTCCTCATCTCGTGTAGTCTGTCCGCTACCCAATTCAAGCCGCGAGCGAGCTCCGACCCATCCGGAGACGGCGGATGGGATTCGTTATTCGTACTTCGTTATACGAAAATATACCCTCATAGCCCGATCCTGAAGAATCGACGTCACAAGGTCCACGGATTCCATCTCTTTACCCGAATTCGTTCAAAATCGCTCATACAACCTTGCTCACACCGAGCGCCCAACAAGAGCTGGAACGGCTCTCCGGAGAATTGCATTGCAGTCTTCGCCGAATAATTCCAAGATTTCCACCCTTCGTCATGAAACTAAGATGAGAGGGCGTCTCCTCTTCTCCTTCGCGGCAGATCCCATCGAGGATTCCTCTGGGCGTGTTTCCGGACCGGGGAACTCTCACGATGTCGGAGTCAGCTGAGTCCCGGAATCCCTCTGAGCTCATCGAAGGCTCTCCTCCTCTGTGTCTCGCTGAGGCCCATATACGAGGATGATTATGCACTCCGCTAGATGATAGGGCCTAGAACGGCGGGTCCTGTCGCTTCGAGCTTTCACGATGGCCAACAAGTTCACCTGAACTAGCGACCGAGTTCGGGAGGTGCTACCTATTCGGAAGAACGCCGCGAGGTTTTCTCGGGATCGGGAGTTTCGCTGAGAGCTTCGGCCAAGATCTCCTTTCGGGTTCCCGCGGGTTTTCCGGTCAGGCTTTCCGGTCAGGCTTTCCGGGAAGAAACTCGATCCTGGCTGCCGATCGAATGTGTGCATGTCCCGAAGGTAATCCTCCCGCGTACCTTCTCCCCTGCCGTAGTGAGGCAGACGAGAGAAACGAATGAGAAGTTCATTCCCGATGTAAATTCCGAGAAACATGAGTGGACGGTGAGACGGAGCTCACTGGCGTAGTCAGTCGTCGGCTTCCTGAACTAGAATCGCGAGCCCTCAAGATCATCGCGGAGATCCCACCCCGGAATGCCCGACTCCATTGGAATGGATTTTCTCGCGCACCTTACAGCGGATGAGTACGACGGGGATTCCGGGACGCTTACCGCACACGACGGCTCTCGCTTTTCAAGAAAGGACGTGCTCCTCCACGCGCTACCCTGACGTTCCCGGCGCACCGATGAAGCTGTCGGACCTGAACGATGTCCGAGGTTCCAAGCTGAGCTCCTAGAATAGGGTCCAGAATCCCGAGGAAATTCCCGCAACTACATTGATCAGCAAATGATCGAGTTCATGTCTATCGAAGATTCGATCGAAGCTCTTCCATCATAGAACTATCGGGTCCCCGCGTTTCGCTCGCCTCGCCGTCTACTCCAATCCATGTCCGGCTCACAATCAACATCAAAGGAAAAGTCCCCAATCCTCGTATGAGTGTTAGAGAACCTGATGAAAGTATCCGGACTCCAATGCATTTTGGATAGTCAAAGAAAGAGAATCGACTCCATGGCTTGACATTCCCGAAAATCCCGATTCATGGCTCGTGGTATCCTCGAAAAGATATTCTTTGCGGATGAATCGAGGCCGCAACCGGTAGTCCGCAGCCGGCATGGGACTCTCCTCACAGAAGCTCTCGCGGATGCTTCTCTTGGCGGAACAGTCGCAGAAACGCTTCCGGAAGTCCTCCCGGAAACCTCTGCCGGAAATGCCATTCTCCGTTCGAGCGGACTCGCTTCTCGGGACGAGAGCGGCTCATCACAGAGAAGGGAACATGTTTCGCCCTCGAGAAGCTATACGGGCCGAGCATTCGAATATTTTATGGGTATACATATATAACTGAAGAAAACTAGGTAGGTGGTCCAGGAAGCTGCGCGGCAACTCGCCGTCACGAGCTGCTTCCCGATCACCTCGAGTCTGACGTATTATCATCAGTCTGCAGACAATATGTCACGAGTCGCGAAACAAGCTCAAGTAACACGTAAAAACGTGAAGGCTCCTCGACGGCTTTCCGGGCGTTGAGACCGAGCCATGGGGTGCATGCAATTCGGTTCGTTAGCTTCGCTCATCTTTCGCTCTAATCAGCGTCTGACTCGAGGGCCTCAACCCTCATCAAGACCGTTCTTCCGCGAGAGAAGCTCCTTAATCCACGCTAATTAGTCATCGATTCGATATTCCTCCGTAGCTCCGAATGTTACAATCAGGAACCATTCCTCCTCTTCACAGAGAGAGGGGGAGTTTCTCGTTTTTTTGCTCAGTGTACACGTCAGATCCCCTCTTTACGTGACAAATCTACGTGACCGTGACAGTTCGGTCAGGCCTGACCACGAATTCGTTCGGCGGATGGAGGGGTCGGGGTTGCCGAAAGATTCGTAGTATCAGATCGACGAGAGTATCGGAATATCCGATTCATTCAATCCAAAACTAACGAGTGAAGGAGGTCCTCGCTGCATTGGCGGGGCTCCGAGCATTGAACTCCTCGACTCCCGCATCTGAAGTCACGAGTGTTGTCGTTCTCGCGTGCACGAATCGATTCTCAACGCGGTACACGTCACGGTCACGAAACTTTCGTATCGGACGCTGGAAGCTCATTTGCCGCAATACTGTACATCACGCTCGAGTTTGGGACATGTACCGTATGACTAGGCGGCAAAAGATCTGAGCGTCCTGAAGGTCTCGACGAGCTTTGAGCTCAATCGCTAGCTAGCCCATCCCATCGATCGTGAGCGACTCCTTAGATTGGATCGGGAGAACCCTTACGAAGTCTGATATCCTTAAGATACTCCGCACGCTGATAGCATCAAAATAAGATTGTCTTCTCTGAAAGTGGTCGGGCCCTCGAGGGGAGTCGCTCCGGCCGGTCTGAAGCGGATTCCATAAAGAGTGACTTGTCAGTTTCCGTGGTGATGAGCGTTCGCCTCGAGCTCGTCGAGGAGACCTTGTTGTGAGAAGCCGAAGCTCTTTTCGGAGAAAGAGGATCCCTCAGAATAAACGGCTCGAGCCGGGACGGGCCGACGTTGGAAGCGGACACGCATGACCTCGCCTGACCTTTTATGGCTTGAGACGGCGGCCACAACGGGGGACGCCGAATTTCCATCAGTGAGCGTCTCTCATTCTCCGGCGTAGGGGATTCACTCTGGTAAAGCTTCCAGCAGCCCTGCTCCTTGATGTTTTCTTCTCGCGGTCGAAGGGCAGAAAACGGGGATAGTACTCGCATAGATGAAAAACCCCTCCATTCTCAGTGGGCGGTTTTTCAACGCCACTGCTTCGAGATGCACAGAACGACTGGCCGCAGAGCCGGCGGAGCGATTCGCCGCCACGTATATATTTTCCAGCCCGAATTCTTCTCTTCGGCGACGGGCTGGGCTCCCTTAAGCTTCGGTTGTTCCTCGGCTGCTGTGGTAGGTCTGAGGGAGGGAACTCCTCGGACTGAAATCGGTCAGACGGACCTCGGTCGGATTCCACCTTCAGTCGGAATCGATACGGAATTCGAAGCCGTTGCGAGAGCTGCGCCCGCCACTGTCGTGGAATTCGAGCCGCCTATCGAAGCCCGCGGTCATCAGCTCGGCCAGAAACTGATTCGACGCATTCCGACAGTGATGAATGTTGCGACTCTCGATATTCTTCCCAGAATTATTCGTGGTAGAATTCTCCAAAGGCAACGATAAAAACGGTCTGAGTCGCTCGACCCATGCGGGAAGGCGACTCAAGCCGTCGTCGTCCCAGATTACGACTCCGAGCTATGTAGCTGCAGCTAGGGCACCGAAACGTACATCCTGACGTTCGTCCCATGCGAGCGCGTGCGTAGTGAAAAATTTGCACAGCTCAGAGCTCTTCTCGATTCTGTGACCGGTGGCGCCTTCCAGCGGTCGGACCTCGCATTTTGGTTCCGCGTCGACCGGGCAGCGTCGGACCGTGTCCATCTTCATCGTCAAGTTCATTATTGCAATCTTCGCTCCGGGAGCTCGACGGAGACATCTCCCGATACGACGGTGATGATGACTTCCCGTGGAGCCAATGAAGCACATCCTCGAGGCGCCTCCATTGTCATCCCGGGGTGATCGGCAGAAGAAGCAATGAAAACAACAGCCGCTATAATAATGAAAGCGATAAACAGTTGCATCAGCGGTGGTCTACCGAAGGTAGAGGCAACGCCGCCGTTGGCGGTCGCCCGGAGCAGACCTTGAACGCGCCGTAGTCAACAACACTCGACACAGCGATCTAAACTCACATTCAGCGAGCGAGTGCCGCCGACAGCAATCTCTCATTTGAAGGTGACCATGACACGACGGAAAACTGCGAGGTTGGCGTCAGCGGAACTCGGGAATGAGGATCCCCATGCATTGCCGGAAATCGTAACGGGAAAGCCGCTACCTACGAAAATCACAACCGCAAAAGCCCTCGACCTGGCGAATCACTCGAATTGTGTCTCGGTCCGACCATGGTACCGGGGCATTCTTAGCTTTTACTGTAATCTCGTGTCGCAACGAAATTCCAAGCTTGATCTGATCGAACAATTTGCGTTGGAAGGATCTTTCCGAAGAGGGAGGGGTCGCGATATTCTGTTCAATCTACGCTACGGGATTTAGGTGGAGAACTTTATTTTCGTTATTCCACTACGGCTCGTTTTCGGGAGCAACTGGTCGTGGATTGTGGAGTCGGACGGTCGCTTCGTAGAATCAGAACGAGACTCGATTCCTGTTGGAATTCCGCGGAAAATACTTGGAGATTTCGAAACCTATTGACGCAGCTCCAGACTTCCGGATCTCTCCGGCAAGCCGGGAATTCCGGAGCGTCGAATGTCCGGACGCCTGCATCCGCAGGAGGAAGAAATCATTCTTGAGGCTCTGTCATGCCTTGTTCCTCTTTCAGCATTAATTCGCTGAGCGGCGACCAAAGGTTATAATTACGCGAAGCAAAAGAGAGGAAGCTCTCGGCCGCGGAAGAAGCCGTCAAGGCAGGCAAGTTCCTCAATTATTCATCCAAGGTTTCCTCCTTGATGGACCCGAGTCGAGAGAAGATAACGCCCTCCCACTGTATCGTTCACGGGGCATTGCCAGAAAGTTTTCCGATAGTCTCTAGAATCTTGGGGGACGATTTTCGGAGAAAAATATCTCGAGCTTCTCAAGATCTCTCTCCTACGTAAAACGGGGTTCCTGTATCTTATCCACAGTGACCCCGTTAGAAATAACCGAGGGTTTCGCTGAAATATATCTCCCGATGGCTCTCTCTCTTGTTTTCCCCGGCGCGTAAGTTATCACGTTCTTCCAATGCTTTTCGCTCGGAGTCGTTGACTCTATCACGAAAAGTAGTCTCGCAGCTCAGCGGGGTCATCCACTGAGACCGGTGGCGGCACCTGGCGGGAAAGCCGTGCTTGATCGAAGGCCGTCCATGGGAAGCAGCAATCGGAATTGATGGCTTGTCGGATTGATGGAACCAAATCACCTACTGAAACGATAATCGCTACCGGGACTGGTACACGGCTCGCTGTCGATACACGGTACCGTCGAGCGAGCAAAGAGCGTCATCGCATTGAGGACTCTGTGAGAAGACCAGTACGATGCATTCATATCTACTCTGTGGTGCGCGTCGGGCTTTTCTGCTCGTATTGCTTCGACAGGCTAGCATACGTTTCTCCGCTCAAAAGATTCTATCGTGTCCCCCAGGGAGGCCGCACCGAGACCGGATTGCTTTCAATTTACTTGGCTCGGTGAAAAATTCCTCTTCCCGATATTAGATTCCCGCTCGAATTCCGAGGTCGCGCGGTCACTTGATTAACTGGCTAGCGTGCCCTTCGGCGCCGCGGCGAACATGCCGGCCTGCCTGCATTCTTAGCCGGTTGGCGCTCAGCCAGCTCGAGAAGCTCTTGCTCCTACCATTCACTCATTTATTCATCGATGGGAATGAATTCTTCATCGGCTCAGCTCATTGGTCGGTGGAGTAAGTTGGTCACCTGGAGATGTCGGTCGGTGAATCTGTCTGTTAGTCGGTGGGCTCGCTGCCTCGGTCGATCGATCCCTCGATTGAGCGATCCTCAGCCTAGTTGGCGGATCGGTCGGTCGTTGGTTTTCGTGGATGATGAGCAGCAGCACTCGGAGCCGGAGTTATTTGACGGCTTGCTTGGTCGTCGCCTTTGGTGCAGCTCGTGCTGCTGAAAAGCGTTCCGTTGACCCCGATTTGGCTTTGCGGGTTGCTTGCTTAGATGGCGACTGGATGGATGGATGATTGGCTTCCTTACTTACTTCCCCGCTCGGCCGGTCGCTCGCTCGCTCGCACGCTCAGTCGCCTGCTCGCTTTCACCTTCCTGCTGCCCTCCTTGAAACTCCGACCGGTTTATTTGGCGGCCGGGAAGGTGAATAATCACCGAGGTTGATTTTTATGAGCATGATTTGGAAGCTCGCAGCTGATTTCGAGGTTCAGCTTGCACGCTCTCCGATAACGAGACCCTATATCGCGTATTCGAGTCGAGCCGCCCTGCGCTTTGAACGATGATTAGAGCACAAGCAGGAAGCGGTCGATTCTATTTTTAACGGGCTATTATCCAGACGGACTGCGAGTCTCCGATTCTCTCGATCCGGTTTCGTCTTCATGACTGCTTTGAGGATGAACGTCTAATTCATCGTCGGCGACTTCTCTGGAATCTCTTCGACGCCCTCGCATCTCTGACTCAGTGAGCAGGACTCGTAAATCTCGTCGCGAATTTCTTCTGTCGAACGCCTCTCCCATAGATCTGTCCAGTCGTGGGAAGTCGTCGTATTGAGGATATAATGGAAGTGGCTCTCCTACGAGATATAGTCGAAATGATTGAACGACTATGTCGGGGAATAATTCTGGATGCACGGTACGGGACGCAGACGATGAAGGATTTCTACCTCTTCCGTGAGAGTTGTCTGCTAATTGTCGGAGCATATCTCCCCGGAAGAAACAATCCATCTGAATTCACACATGACAACTCCATAGATCCGGCAAGAAATAAGAGGTCATTGAGAGATTCCAAAGAATGTTCTTGAACGCTCCCTGTGGTAAGCAACGCCGGGAGAGGGAGAAACGGTGAAGTGGACTCCATCAAGCGTATCCTTGAATTCCAATATTGAGCGAGTGCTTCGAGTGCCCACTCAAGGAACTACATCTACGAACAAACGATAGAACGAGGAGAGAAGCGCCGAGCCGTCTCGAGCTGCGCGTCCGAATCGGACTCCCGCAGAATCGTGAGGGTTGATCCTGCGCCCCGATGGCCGAAGTTCCGACTTCTTCTCTGAAGAGCTCGGCCGTGAGCGGTCTGACTTCATGGGCCGTTGAGAAGCGGGTGATAGAAACCGCTCCTGATGGAGAAGTGCGCTCACAGAGCGTGCCTTCCCCTAATGTTGTAGAAATGTACCGACATCTGCAGAATTGCGGAATAAAACCTTCCCCTTCTTCCTTGAGGATCGAAAACCTCGTTCTGTAGCGAGAATGTAGAGGCATCTCTTCGAAGAGCTTGAAAGTTTCCCATGGAATCGCGTTACATTTCTGGACCCCATTCCTGTACATGCAGACGGTGGCACTGGTTCCGAGTATAGCGATCCGAAACCGACTCCGACCCACCCCGTGAGTCGAGCAACCAAGCAGCCAATCGCGCGGCCGAGTGAGCGAGCGACCAGCCAACCCAAAGACCCAGCGAGCAACTCCGAAGCAACGATCGTGCCATCAACCAAGGAACCCAGAGGCGCCCGCCGAACCCAAAATGGCGGACGTCGGTGATTTCTTATCCGGTCGTTGGTTGCTGCTGCTGCTGCTCGGCAAAACTCTCACACTCACAAAACAGCACAGAGCCATCATCATCATCATCGGCCGCCGCGGTACCACCGGCTGTGAGTGAACAACACACGACGGTGACTCAGCCGCCGCGGCGATACTAGCCGACCAATCACATACATTCTCATTTAACATTATCATCGTGTGTTCTAGAAGCTCTTTGGGTTCGTGCACGGTTGCCATGACGACGGTTGTCATGACAACCGGTGTTCCATTGCGCTCAGCGACAGCAGTCGCACGGCGACGCATTGAGGAGACCTGATAACAGGGTAGGGTATATGCTGCTGCCGATGCCGCTGCGCTTCGACGCTGTTTGCGGCAGTGTGCGTTGGCTGCTCGGCGGCGGCTCGGTGGGCTAGTCGGTGACGACGGTCACAGCCGACCGTCACAGACGCCGAGCAACGTTGCGGTTGCTGCTCCTGATGGTAGAAGAGGAGAGAAAAGTTAGCTGCCAGCGGAAAATCAGAGCGCACGAACCGTCGGGAAAACCGGCGGAGCTATAGAACCTCGGAAATTATCCTTATCGCGCTCGGTGGAACGATGCGCCATGGTATATAATTCAAGGCTCGTTGTATCACCAACGGGAAACGTGATGACGTGCACCGGATACTCGGACATGAGTCACGATGATGATCTCGGCCAGACTAAACTTTCCTTGAACTTCTTCCCTGACGGGAGCATGATGAAATCAGACGACACCCACGTGGAGACCCTAGCCTGGAGAGACGCTCTGAGGGGAATAAGGCATAGCTTCGACGATGCATTCTGATACAATGATGCTCTGCTGAGTGAAGGACGCTCATCCCTGGAGGAGTGATGCGTCTTGGGGATCCATCCGCCCAACAGCGAAAACGGATGACATCTCTTTCGAACGCGCTCAGTCCAATCCCTGGGACTCATGTGGACTTGTGTCTAAGAGGATACTGAGGATCAGCGTATCAATCTCGGTGGCTCCGAGTACATTGCTCGTCTCGCGCTGAATTTCTCTGAACTCGCTCATTTTCCCGCGGTTTTGTTGTCCGCTCCTTCTTACGCCAGATTGGTCTGCCTTGCTCCGCGGCTACTCCGCTTCTTCATCCTTCGGCATGTTGCGGGACCGCTCCCACATCCCGAGGATCGAGTCGATAGGAAATCGATCCGCAAGTCTGCGGCTTTGCATTTAACACTCGGACCCTCTCGATTGCGGTCGACTGCTGTTCCATTTCAGCACGTCCGACGTCATTTCAAAGACTTCGACTAGGATGGATCGACCTATTCAATGTAAATTACTTCCACGTCGGATGGGAACTCTTCCATCCTTGAAATTCCAGGGTTACCCATGGAAAAGATCCGGTTTCTGAGAACTGTGGGCTGCGGAGCGAATCCATGTCGGAGGTTCGATTCATCCGATCCCGTCGAGCTCTAGCGAGTGGTGTGCGTGAAACTCGAAGCCCAGCTCAACCGTCCGATCGGATGGCTTCCAGCATCGGATTCATCGATCGTTCGGCTGCGATCATATCCTCGGTTTGGAACGCGTCTGACCACATCCGAGCCTACGAGAGTATACTCAGCGCTAGAATCGGGGATCCAAAGGACCACGAGTACACTCTCCGTCGGAATAGCCATGGATGAGAGCTACCTCGGGTTTTCCCGAGTTTTTTCTTCCCTTGCGAGTCTCTGTAAAGCGAATTCCGCGATACAACTCAAGCGTTCGGGGCAAACGATCAAAACGGCGCGGCGACGACGATGGGAAAACGGATCCGGTGTCGTTGAGGTTATGGCCGTATGGCTTCCCTTCCGACAGCCATGAGCTGTCCAACAACCACGATGATCGTGACCGGCATGATTCTCTTCTCTTCCATTCTTTTCGCGTTCGGGTTTCGACCACCGTGGCCGCTCGGAATGGTCGGAAATAGGACACGGCTCGCGTGTCGACGGGAGTCTATCATCAAGGTAGCTCAGCTGCGTCTTCCGCGAGAAGAATGCTGCGGATCCGCCATGGAGCCCCCTGGTGGGGATCATTTTCAAAATAGTCGGAGCTGCTGCTCAGACCAGCTCCGCATTTTTTTTTATAGAAGCGAGCCCGAGAATCATGACACAGCGCGTACCCTCCGCTCTAAGCCTCCCATTTTCGGGCTCGTGTGAGCTTCTGCAGCCATCAATCGTTCATGTCACATTGGACGGAGCGTGAGAATTCTCCCGCAAAATGTCAGGACCTTGAGATGTCTTCTTCTTGGAGTCTTTATGCACCATCCACCGTGTCGCATTGCCGCGGGCCTAGTGAGGCTCCGAGGCTCTGTTGATGTCAGCATGGCTTCTTTATTGCTATTCAAGAACGTGCTGGCTTGAAGTTTTTCGGGCTTAAAAACTCGAATCGATTGTCAGAGCAGATCAGTTGGGGAACGAGAGACACTGGAATCTTTGGAGGGGGATCGCTCGTCTTCCGGCGATGAGGAGGGATATGAGTTGGGTGTCTCGGTGATTCCCGTTCCTCGGTTTCCATCGTCCCAAGGTCCTAGAATAAGGCGCAAGTCTCGATGGATAACACTCTGAACTGAAAGTGGAGTAACGAATCGTATCGGTGCTCACATTCTGGCACTTTAGACGGAGCTCGCCCGACTTCAGTGAGCTACCGCATCCCATATTCCAGGTTCGGAGACGTATTCTGAAATCGGGCTCTTCAATGTCGATTTGTTTGGCGAGCGACTCTGCATCGATCCTGATGTTCGACGGAGCTTCTGACGTTATCGTTCTACAGCCCCGGATCCCGATTGAGGCCATCGGCACGTTCGCTCAAGAAGTCCCACGCACCGCATTAGCATCGAGCGCCGTGTCAAGCCGTGGGATATTCTCGAATTTCTCCGCCTCTTCGTGATCTAGGAAGGAAAACTGAGAAACTCTCGTCTTTTTGCGCATGCCCGAGCAGCTGTCTCTCGCCCGTGACGTGTAGCTGGACGCAGGATTCCGGGTTCACGGGAACCGCTCCTGAGGAGGAAGCCAGGGGGCGGACACGCAGATATCTGGGACCGACCTTCTCGAATGAGGAAGATTTCCTGTGAGAAATCGGAATAGAAGCCCTCTAAAATAGCGGAATGAGAGCTTGCCCTTCCAACACTCCGAGCGGGTACTTTGGACACACGAAGATTGGAACGAGAGAATACTCGTGCGGATGGTGAATCTGCGCTCGTTGACTTGAATTGGATCGAATTTTCAGTTGTAGAACCGTCATACATCGTATCTCCCACCTAGTGGAAGATGCGAATATGGAACGACCTCGCAAAGCAAAGATCTCGCGGCATCACCTGTGTACGCGATGACGATCCGTACCACAGCGAGTGTACCCGGGACCTCGACAATGGACACTGGCAGGGAATCTTCAGATTGGATTCGAGAATTGCGAATTCTGCAAATCCGACGTGAACTCCAAGTCCTCGACAAAGCTCTTATACTCTAGGAGGGCTTCTGAGTCCAGGGAGGTCTATGCACAACCGGGAACCATATGAGCTAGAAATGGAAAAGCGACGGTCGAGACAAAACAATGGGAGCGCGCAGATGATCTGACTCCCAACTCCCAACTGACAGGACATCCGAATAGTCCAGGCGTCTAGCGATTCTCACGACGGGGGGATCATCCTCCGAGAGACGCTAGCTCAACTCCATACGGGGGAATTCGCTGCTGGTGCGGTAGATTGGGACCACGGTCAGGATTTCCGCGAGCTTGCCCGAGAGCATCTCTGCGAGAGATCCTCTATTGAACCCCGAGAAGAAAGTTTCGAAGCAAGCTGCATGCCTGGAGCCCGATTCGTCCAAGTGAACTTGTAGCTCATGATTCTTCCCACGGGTACCCCCTCCTGAGAAGCGGTGATCCTTGTGCTCGGTGCGCATTCACGGTTCCGACCGGAGGAGCAGTAGAGGCGGCATGCGCCGCACTGTGAGGGGCCGGGAAGGAGCCTGAGAGGGGTAGCGGGTGGAGGCTCCCTGGTTTAAGTCGGGCTTCTACAGAAGACATCAAAAATCGACGAACAGAGGCGCGCACAGGGGGGGTGCAAAGGGGCCGTGGCCCCTAACAAAATTCTCTGGTTTCAATGCTAAAGTAT
>NW_003805190.1:154195-166231 GCF_000255335.2 Galendromus occidentalis | reverse complement strand
TGGACCCCGAGAAGGCGCGTCATCATTTTTTATCGTCTGGCCCCCTCCAAAACTCTAGTTGCCCTCCTCCAAAAGAATCCTGGGCGCGCCCCTGTCGACGAAGGAGGGAATAGTCGTGACCCATATATCTTCAACTGGAGAAGATCGATCTCGAACTTCCAACCAGATACGGACATGAGTTGTAGTGCCAGCTTGGTCCCTGATAAACTGCGCTCCACCCGTCCACCAGCAGTACATCCATGATAAGTGAAGCCCCGAGTTTGAGATGATATTCCCAGACAAGTGTGAGTATCTTGCCTGTAATGTCTCCGAACGTATTTGTCGACAAGCCTCACGGCTCGGGAGGGCCTACATTGTTGAGCGGCATGGGGGAATCATGAACAGACGTATTCTAAGCGGAAGCTGCCGAGAAAATTCTGTATTTGACTGAGCAGGGCTGATTTGCGCACTCAGCAGGGCAGCGTCCTCTTGGGATGCGTCGAATGCCCACAAGGGAGCGTGAACAGAGAGCAATCCTTCTTCGAGCGGGTCTACATATCGGGGCGCGAAGGATACCCAGGTAGCGTTCGCAGACAGCTCCTTCAGGTCTCGATGACTACTTCGAACGTCCTGAGACCACGGGATGCCGTCTCGACTTGACGGAGCTTTCCGGACCCGGAAGCGTATCTACCTTGAAGCGGGACGGCACTCAAGTCCCCCCCCCCGAAGGAAGTTGTTTCATAATGCTAAGATGCACGAGCGGGTCACCATTTTGGATTCCCGGCCCAATACAGATCCGAAGCCATCATACCCCTCCCGGAAACAGTTCTGCGTACGCCCCTTTTCCGATCCGAATCCGTATGTCTGACCGGAGGACACGACTTCGTCGGAATGAGCAGATCTGTCGATATTGGGAGAGTTTGGCCACACGATGCGTCTGGTCGGCACATCATGAACTCATTGCAGGAGCACGTACCCCGCAATGACTCGGATGTCACTGCGTAAATCGGCGGCGCAAGATTCACGATCACCAGAACGCTCCTGTGTCGTATGTGACAATGACGGATCGCTCGGCAGAATCGGTGACCTACCGGGATTTCAATCAGCCCAATCCCGGAAGCTCCTCTCCTTATAGCGAGGCTTCGGGTAGTGGATTGGGAGCCGTGAGTCATAGGGGAACACCGACTCCGATGAAGCCCACATCCGGAGACGAGAGGAGTAGACGGTACCTGCGGGCGTTCTTCAATTAAATATGGGGCACTCGTTCTCCCTTCTCGGATTCATATCTGCCATGTAGGCTTCGCCTACTACCCTGCTCGGAGCGTTCCGGCTCTTGGAGAGGCTGCAGACGACGGAAGTACGCAGTCGGTGTATGCTCATTTTTTCTGCCGATAGTCGGTGCGGCAGCCCTCTTCCGGTCTTTCGCACAGGGATCCCTATCAGAACCCGGCCGAGAGGCAATCCACTCCTCGCGAGCTAGATCACAGACCGCCACCCGTTCTGTCGTCACAAATCTATTCCGATGTGACGGGACATCCGCTCTTCCTTGGGCCTCGGGCTGTCGGAATGAGAAGCATCGATACCAATTCTTCTGAGAAGGTGACCACGGACCTCGGAATGTGTCGGGCTCCGCGGACTGAGTTCGGCCTAAGTCCGCTCCCTCGGCTTCGCGAATCTCGGGAGCTCTACCTGTTTCCTATTTCACAAGAGTCATTTCCACGACTTTTGTTGAGAATCGTGGAATGCCTTACCTGGGTATCGGCACACAGGTCTGGCTGCAGTGGAAGATCGTGGGTTCTGGGTCTCCGGGTCTGGATGAAGATAAGGGGCTTCTAGTCCCTGTTGCCTGCTCGGATCAGACCTGGACTTTTTTCGACCAAGCTTCCCCAAGCCACTCGTGGGGTTTTCCCCGTGGCAAGATGCTCGGAATGAACCACATACCCTAGAATGCGGATGATGGGCTCTACCCGAGGCTTGGTACATGGAGGAGCTTCCAGATGCCAGAAAGGGCGAATTCGTAGAAGAGCCCTTGCCTGGGCATTCCAGCAATTCATATGCTTCGTGCACCTAATTCTTTTCCGAACCAAGATCGAATCATCTGTCAGTGACTTCCAGATGCGTGAAGCATGGGTGAGCGGAGACCCTCCCAGTTCTCGATTAGCGCTTGAATATGTTGATCTGATGGGAGTTGCGGATCTGGAACTGCGATGCTCTCGCTCCCTTTCGGTTGCCATGATTCTGGATGAGGACTGATATTGATATTTTTCTCTACTCGATGCAGAGGTCGCACATGACAGAGAAATATTCTCGGAGGCACTAATGAAAATTTTGTCAGAGCATGGCTAGAGAGATATTCTCGTTTAGTTGACAGATTGCCGCGCCCAACGAGCTGAAGCCGATGACACACGGCGTTGTAAAGAGTTCCGTGGTGAATCAATCGACATTTATCTCTCGGTCCGGGCAAAGACGCTCCTCGTATCGGTCGGTCAACCAGTGACTTTTGAGCCTCGCGACTCACGTCCCGTGGATCACTACGTAATTGAACAAATTGCCTTTGATCTGCCTGCACATCCGCTCGGTGGCAGGGCCGATATCTTGCTCGCTTTACAGAGGACAGATAATACAAGGGTTATCTAATCTTTAATGTCGCTCGGTCGAGCGAGCGATTACGGACGATCGTTCAGAGAATTCAAACGAATTGAGTTTTGTTTCAAATGTATGTGCATAGTCGGTGTGGACTGTCGCAGTCATACACAGAAGAATGCGAAGAACAACACACCGAACCCAAGATGAGCGGGGAACTACGGGGTGAGCGGCTGATAGGAAGGGCAGGATGACGCATCGGGAACGAAATATCGAGCTTATCTCCGTTTCTGTGTTTTGTGGATGCGCCTCTGTCGGATGCCGATCTGGCGGCGGGCGGGGTTGCGTCCCTCCGTCATCTGTGCGAGGCTAATGTCCTTTTGACAGGATTTTCTTCCACGATAACGGGAATCCAAGCATGAATCCAGAAATGTTTTAGTAAAAATATACCGGCTCCGTTCGAGGAGTTCGGGCCCAACGAGTTCTCGGGAACCGCCATGTCGGCCAACAGATCGCCCCCGGGATCCTGCGGTGACCATGTACTTGAATCCGATCACATCTAGAGACTTTCGATTCACCGAATTCGATTCTCGGATTTGAAAGAGTCGGAATGGGATTCGCTATCAATATTGGGTTCGGGTTCCGATCGAGGTTAGCTCGCATCTGCGCGCTCCTTCGAGGCTTGAATACATGTTCGGATAAAGCAAGAGATTCCGAGCGTGCACGTGATACGAGGAGCCGGGTCTGGGTAGGAAACAGTGACGTGACCGTTGCCGATTTCGCAACAAGGGTACCCTCGCAATCGAAGCCGAAATACTCAACAAGATAGTTTCTGGGTGCGGCCGGCAGACATCAATAAACGTCCTCATCCAGATAAACCCTGAACTCCACAATCTTAGCATAGAAACCGAAATTCTGGAGAATTCTGGTACCAGTAATGACGATCAGCTCTGCGATTCTCACAGAGGCCTGTCCACAGGCAAACAATCGGACTTGGTATTACGAGATATTCGTCTTCGACTCCGTTCCGAAGCTTTGTAAATCTTCGGATCATTAATAGAGAATTCTTGAAATGGAAACTCTGACCAGGAGGGAGCTTAAGACGATTCTGTGGCTCGATCGGCTTCAGAACTGTCACCGCTGGAACCACCGCGAGCAAGACATTCAGTTCTCAATAAATCCAGCGTGAATATGAGCATCATCGAAGATAGCGAGGGCCTGAACGTCGAAATTGAGATAAGGCATCCTCATGTCCCGCCGAATCATTCTGCGACCCGCCATCCGGCGATAATACGGCTAGACATCACCACGAATACGCTGGCACTTTGGATGACGAGAATTTCGCTCCCCGTTGCTCCGAACCCTCGCTGAAGCCACTCGGCAATAGCCATTCTCTGCTCTCTTCATCAGCTTAACCCAATAAACTCGAATCCCGATCGAGAGGAGCTCCGATCCTTTCAGTTTTCGAATCCGAGCTCCCGCTGAACTTTTCTTTTTTCCCGCGAGCTGCACTCCGGCCCTTCATTCACTGGCTCCTCATTCGTCGCGATATGTCTCTCCGGAGAATAAATGAGTTCTCTATGCGATAAACGGTGCCATACGCGCGTTTATCTCTCAATATTTGATACGCGAGTCATTACTGGACTCGCATTAGCATTTTAATATTGGGCTTTCAATGACTTCGTCTTCTGGCCACTTGGCTCTCTGGACATCATTGGCATTCGAGCAAACGTCAAGAACAGGGCATGGCTCGGGAACGTAAGATCATTAGAGACGTTCATCGGATGTTGATAACCAAATAGAGGCTAGACCTAAACGTCAGACTCGGCCATTATTCAATCACTGATCGGAAGCTCCTCACAGTTTCTGTGGCTCATTGCCAAGCAGGCCGTAAATGGAATAAGTGAGTCGGTCGATCGCCTCCCTGATTAATGAAATTCGTCTCGAACGATTCCTTGGGATCCCAAATCAATCCCCAGGTGCGGACAGACGCAAGGTAATTTTTCAAGTTTGTAATTGCTGCCGACGGATATCGTCATTTCTCGAGTGGAAAAAAAACTTACTCAGCCCGACATCCCGGTCCAATTATTATTTGTCGAACATCCCAGACAAACATTTCGACGAAATGTCAATGTGTTCCCAGAGAAATCTCCCGCTCGGATCGGTCGTAAGGGCGGGTACGCCAGAGTCCTAAATTGAGTCCGGAGTAATGATTGGCTTCCAAAAATCTTCGCATTGCTTACGTTTCGCGATCATCGGATCTCGTGTCAATTTTACGGAGAACTCCGTGCGCCTCTCCTGCTATCTTGCTACGGAGGATCACGGGACGCTTTCCAGGAACATTTCTTTTCCACTTTAGGGTTAGGCAGGCTTGGAGTCCATGAGCTGAAACAAAGAAGGGCGCTCCGTGAACGCTCCTCGAAGATCATAGGGAACCTGGGGATCTTTGAGGATATCGGATGCTCACCAGTGCTTGAGACTATCTCCCTCGCCTGGTGTGATCGGTTCCACATTCTGTCCTCTCAGAAAACACCGTAGATTGGAAACGAGAATGCGCCGGGCGTCACGCTCACGCACGTGCCAGGAGCCGATGCCACCACCGCAGCGAACAGTTCCCCTGACAGGAATCATGAGGTGCACAATCGAGACCGTGTCGTGAAATCCTGCTCTGAAGAATCCCATCCTCGAAGTTCGAATAGAAGAACAAGCAGCCTTGATTCATCTAATCCTGTGCGGAGGAGAGTGGTGTCGTTTATTGACCCGTACGCCTTGCTCACACTTCGGAATCAGGATTATGGCTTTACGACGGATCATGCTCCTCAAACGACACGTCACATTTCTCAGGATTAATTTTTCATTCGCCCTGATACAGCAAAAGGGGCTGTTCCTTCGCGATGCACAATAAACAATGTCAGTTATCGAAGCTAGAGACGGATTTTTCCTCGGGATTAACTCGCGTTTTCGACTTGGTAGTCCAGCGACCCATCACAGTCTCGAATGGGTGGCGGAGAATGGCATTCTGTACCGAAGAAAATTCTCAAAGATTCTCGCCAGGAGCTCACGAAGTGCCTGTTCCTCCCTTATCAGTCGGATTCGCAATAATTGCGAACCATACCGCTGATAAGGGCGCGCTTCGTTCCCATGTCCTGCTCGTGATTCAAGCGAGGCGTTTCAAGCGCTGAGAATAAATGATGCCCAGGCGGCATACAGCCACACCACGACTCCCTAAGTCTAGGACTGCGTCTTCGGCTGGCAGATTTTCTGTGCAGAAGCCGGGGAGGATACAGTTTGGTTATTCCGTGCCGACGCCCACCTAATTGCGATCGGCATACCCGGGGTCTTGGAGATTATAGAGCGAGTATGGCCGATCGGTGTATGGAAATCAAATTTCGCTCGGAGAAGATAACCACGGGACGGCTCCCAGTTAGGCTCCGAGAACAGAGATAAAGTCCAAGGGCCATATTGTAGTGACAAAGTCTGCCAAAAAGCGAAAACTGCTCGCAAAGAACGCCTTCCCTTCATTATAAAGAGCGATTCTTCTCAACCTTGATCGGGCTCTTGTTTACACAGGACATTCTATTTCAAGAGAAAGGAGAAACATTCATTAAATGTGATCTATCGAAGATTTACAACGACGACGACGACAAGCGAAAACAACATAGAATCACAGGGAGGAACCATAGCCAGGGCTCCCCATAAGTTTCGGTCAACGAAGTCGACGGCGACCATTGTATGCTCCCCACCAGGCAGGAGTTCCGCAAACGGCGCTTGTTAAACGACAGGGAGGTATAAGTCATTTGAACTCTCCATCTCTTGCGTGTATGTGAGAATCACCGCCATAAACGAAGAGTATTCTGGCTCGACGGAGGGCTGGATGAACGAGTTGATAAATAATTACCACGGGTAAAAACGGATCTGCCCGAGGTTGTCTGTCCATGCGAATGATGGGGATGATTTTCGGGTTGGGAACTCCGAGAGGTGGTCTTCGCCTAATCCGAAGCTTATTATCGCCGAGCGGCACGGCACAAGGTAGAGCAACGAGACCCGTTCTTATCTGGCGGGACAGACAAGCGGAGCAAATCGCCTTCTCAGAATCAGGCACAAAGCCGCATCTGCCTCTAATTCGAGTCGATGTCGGTGTTCATTTCATTTCAATGCCTCCGAGGCGGCTAAATCTCTTGAGACACTCACACGAATCGAGCATTTCTCGTGGCACGCAAACAAACCGAATTCATTTGACAAGTTTTGAACTTCTGGGAAACGGACTGCGTCGAACACGCAATCGCTGTCAACTGTTCCCATGGCGTCATTTGGCGCAATCAACTGTCACAATATCCGATAATCTTGTTCGGTGAGTGAGCTCCACGATCAATACTAATGAGGAGTAATGAGGGTGAGAAAGTCTCTCATCAACTGCTTTCGTTACACTCCCGATGTAGTCTTGATCGGGAGTGTCCATGCCGCAATCAATGAGAAAACGTTCCGAAATCAACCGCCGAGCAATAAATAACCTTAAGCGATTAGGGCATCGTCTGAGCCGAATCCGAGAATTGTTTCGAGTGACCGCATCCGAGAAGATCTTCGACGGCTCCTTCCAGCTCCTTGTTCATCGTGACTGAATACTGCGAATCTAATTTCCAGACCCCCTCCTCAAACAACCATACGACCGTAGCTCCTTGCTACGGTCGCGAGTTTCGAAGAGCCCGTGAGGGGGAACGATATTTCGCGAGCTTCCCAGAGTCGGCAATCATGCCTTCTGGGAATTTATTCCCGCATTCCAAACTCATCTCCGAATTTAGCGGGATCGTCAAGAGAAAAATAGAGAAAATGTTGACTGGGCTCAAGTCCTGAGGGTCGAAACTTCAACCGCGCGGCTTTTGCCCCTCCTCGGATCAAGTGATTCCAGCCCAACTCATACGTCGAGGCGAGAGGGACACTTCTTCTCTCAGGCAGACTTCTTTTCGGCAGACCAACCGAGTTTTTCCAGAATCGGGAACCGGTGTTCGGGGGAAAGGGTTTTCGCTTCGTATAAAATCACCCTGGTGGGGCAAATCGCGAAAGAGATCAGTCATCAAGATCATGGTGAGTGATTTCTGCCTCTGTGCAGGGGCTCCGTCCGGAATCGGACCCCCACATCCTTGAAATAATGGGATTTCACCCTTTTCAGTTCCTCCATCTAGTGTTTGTGTCCTTTGCTGCGGCAACGCATGCTTCGCCTCTGTACGGAAGGAACGGTTACGCCGAACCTTACTTCGGTCGCTTCGGTTTGAGTCCAGTTGTGCGTGCTAGGCCCGCTTTCGATGGCCCTTCCTTCGCCCCGGTGAGGAACGAAGAACAGATCAGTGCGAACGACATCGATGCCGACGACTCCTATTCCTTCGAATATGGTGTCCAGGCCGAGGACGGCAGTCATAGCCGCCAGGAAGCCAGAGACTCGGAAGGGACCGTCACAGGTGAGTCTACGCCGTGTTTTCTTAATGAGGGAGGGATCGTCTCCCACGAATGCAGTGTCTCGCTTCTCTGACGCTTCAGTAGCTCCTTCTGAGCTCAGACGCGGTGAACAACGTAGCTTTGAAAGCCCGCCGCTCCCCATTTGACCGAAGCGGTGGACCAGCGAGTCTTCTGAATTACGGAAATATTCATCTTATCGAGCCGATGTTGTTTGCGCTATAGTGGCTCATGAATGAGTCACTCGGAAGGACATCGTTAGCACCCCGGCCGATTCATGGCAATTACGCGTCCTCTATCTCGGATCATCGATCAAATATTCTCGGTTATCCGCGCGGCTCCCTTGATCTGAGATTTCGTTTCTCATGGGCGGAGAAATTAGAAATGCGTCGGCTCGATAAATCCTGAAATTTTCGTCTATGACGCCGATTCGCTGATCGCTCAGCCGCTGGCGAGAATTCTCCAGATTTCCAGGGGATACGAGAACGGTCGAGATAAGCAGAATCGGCCGACCGTGGGAGGAGCGTTGGATCGCCCTCTCATGTCATATTAGATCACCTCAGGCTTGGGTTCCGAGTTGATGATGATTTTCTGTCTTTCGTTAGGTCGCTACACGATTACTCTATCTGACGGACGTATGAGAGTTGTGGATTATATCGCCGACAAAGACGGATTCAGAGCGAGGGTTGACACCAACGAGCCGGGAACCGACAATCAAGCTCCCGCCGACGTCGAGTGGACTTCATCTGCGCCCGGTGCCTCTCCGTCGAGACCCTCCTCCCAGAAACCCAAGCCGAATACGCCTAACGGAATCAATCCTCGACCCACTGAAACCTTCGTAGTGCCTCCAAATGTGATCTCAGAGCCCGGGGCGCAAGACGGTTCGATCACGTCCCGTCCTACGGTCGTCCCAACTGGGCCTTCTCGTCCAATCCAAGTCATCCAACCAGGTGTTCCCGCTACAGCCGACGAACCTCGGGTGAGCTTTTGCGCGCCTCAAATTCAGGCATTCGAGCTGATGTTGTCGCCACAAGAAGACGCTTCCCATGAACACATGTAAGGTTCCTCATGTAAAAATCCCTTCCAGACTCCTCATCACCCACCGATCGGATTTTTGCCCCCCGAACCTTTCTCCAGAATCCACTTGGCTCCCCCCAGACCCATAAACACGGCATGGGGTCCAGCTATCGCTCAATACGACCCGCTCTTTTCATCGCAATGGCCAGTCGCGCACGCGCCCTTCATACTGACGTCTTATCCTATCAAGAAGAAGAAGTGATTCACTACGCAAAACGCGCCTCGCTATTTTCATCTCCTGCAAATATGTACAACCCTGTACAATATCTATCCATGCTACATCCTAATAAATAATGTCGAAGATCAAGAGCGATCCGATACAACCATAGTCTTCTCTTTCTCCGCCTAAGCTATCGTTTCGGTGTCACCGCTTCTGATTTGGGACCGCTGAGAGGATGCTTCAATTTGAGGATCGCGATTTCAGATTTGTTTCTTGATTGAGTTCTAGTTTATTCCAATTTAGTGAACAAAGTACAAGTCTTATTCGGGTAGATTCTAGACCATTATCTCTTCGTGCGCTTTTCAGGCTGGCTTCTGATCCTCCCATACTCGAAGGGTCATCAACCGCGAAGGGAGAACCCTATTCTATCGATCCGGTGATAATAAATACGATATCTCTCTTCTTGGACTACCATGGATTGCCATGAGCGATCACTCGATCTTCCATACAACAACAATAATAAATTACTCGGGCTCTCACACATTGAAATATACACTCGGCAGCAAGCTCAAATTGATTAACGAACTCATCTTCCCTCTGCTGGTAGACGGTTCGGGCACTCTCAATTAATAAATATCGAGTTCGAGTAGAGGTCTGGATCAGTGAGTGGCCTCAGTAGGAAACACCAACCGGCGATTCCGAACGCGTAGAGCAGCCACAGCCAGGATCTCTCGGCCGCCGGCAGTTGTGGCACACCCATATAGTTACAGAAAGCGTGAACGAGAATGCACGGCAGTATATGACCAGTCCTCAAAAACAGGAACGATGTGTAGATACCGAACAATGTCGTAACAAGTAACTGGGACGCTGTCACTTTCACAGCGTTCAGGAGGCCGAAACGCGGAACGCGTTCGACAACGTGGTGCAAATGACATAATCCGAACAGCACCGGGCCTACTATCGCTGAGCCCAATCCACCGAAATGCGGATAGAGTAGAGGCAATAGACACGCTCGGAAGCAGACTTCTTCGACGAATGGAGCACAGATGTGGTCCCGAACCCAGAGGGGGTCCGTCAAGCTCTCTTTCCAGAAGTGGGGCTCAATCAGCAGCGTGTAATAGCGGTCGAGAACGAAATGAGTGACGATGGGGGCGAGGTAGAACAGCATCGTGAGGGCCAGAGGCAATACGCTCGCTGGCAACAAGCCATCGGCACGGATCCCGAGGAGCTCCCGGAACGAGACCGAATAGAAGGAAGCGTCGTGAACGAAGTACACGAACACAGGAGTGATGAGACTCAATAGAAGCACTCGCACGCATCGGAGTTTTGCGACCGAGGGCTCGTTGCGTTGCCGTCCGTCGATTCCTACGTAGATCACGACTAGAAATGCGAGAGCAATGCCCACAGCGCAGGCGAGGGCCTGCAGCATGATCCATAAACCTGCAAACGAGAAATCTCCGTTCATATGATCTTTTTCCTGTGGACCTTAGAGCTTGATTTCTCTCCCCGAGACTCTGCGCAGCTCGAACAGCGTCATCGGGTGACCTGTGATGATCCGCGGATCTGGACGTGGCGGCCGAGACCATCCCCGAGTCAATGGCTTTCGCTCCCCGTGTCCGACACAGGTGGAAACGGAGAGAATTCCAATTTGACAAGGGAGCATGGCCTGCGGCAGCTCGCTCAGAGCGTTCCATGCACGGGCTGAGTGATATATCGCAAGCGACGAAAGGTGAACGGAACGCTGAGACCTACCCGAAAAACGTACTTTGCGAAGTTATACCATGATCGCGCACATTTTGAGGCAGTCGAGTGATCCCGAACTCATCATCTCACGATTATTGTATTCTCTGAGTTCTCCGTCCGCCGAGTGGTCGAGGTTGACGGCCACTTGCTCGAAAGTAAACAACGCTTGTCAGACACGTGCGGGGGAGAGGAGAGCGGGGAAAAAGGCGCCAGTCGGGAAAGTTGTACAAGGAGTTGCTTATGCCCACGAAGGAACTCTGGACACGATGCCAATGGCCCGAAATCGAGGGACTGTTCTTCCCTGTATCAGGATGGTAACTTCTTCGCATCCCTCTCATTTCTCTTCTGAAGCCGGGAGCACGTGTGTGGTGTGCCGCTCGTTCTATTATCATCAGTGAGGGGTTTTACGGCGGAAACGAGCGGGCAGATGGAGTGGCATCCATACAGTTATGATGTTCTATTCCTCATCCTTTGTGGTAATCTCCACGGAATATGGACTATGGCGAGCCAAATGGGTGATAAAGGTGAATAATTGAAATTTATTCCCGTTCAGCTCGAGGGTACCGGGGACCCCACATCCAATTCACGGGGCAGTATTCGCTGACAGAGGCAATTTTTCCGGTGTCATCAACTTCTCTGTCACGGAAGGCTACTTCGTGCAGATTCCCATTCGGAAGACGGCGGATTTGCCATCCTGTATACCTTCCAGCAGATGCTCTCATGCCCCGGAGTTCCCGACTCTTGGATGAATTGGAGTAAGAACGGAGAGAGCTGGGTGACGGATTATCTCTTGGCTCGATTCAGATATGACCCTGATACATCGGAAGGGTGAGTCATTAATCATTGGATTTGTTCCCCTCACGGCCGTGTCGATCTGTGCTCCCCTGAATCGCGAGGGAAACCGTGGACTCGGTGGTCCCAACCCGACCGTGACAGGAGTATTGACAATATTTCATGGAATCCCTCAGGAATGATCTTCGGACTGTCGAGATCGCCCCTTGAGAGCAGGATGTTCACCCGGGGGAAGCCGACAGGCGCGTCCGCAG